>NW_012104031.1:3852713-3861740 GCF_000951045.1 Mandrillus leucophaeus
CTACTAAACACCACACACCAGACACACACCACACAGATACACACCACACATACCCTACCACAACCACACACACCACAGAGACACACACCACACACACACCCTACTACACACCACACACGCCCCACAGACATACACCACGCACACACTCTACTGCACACCACATACACCACATGCACACACCATATACACCCTACTACACACTAGACACACCACACACACCCTATTACACACCACACACATACCTCACTACACACAACACACCACAACACATATACATATTACACACACACTGACACACATCCCACACTAACTATACCCCCATACCACACATAGGTACACACCACACATATGCCACTACCCACCACTACCCACATACCCCGACACCCCACTAGACCCTCCACCCCAACCCACACCACCCCTACATCACACACACCTCTCACACTATATACACACACCCCACTGTCCCCCACTCCCTAGCCCCCACATTACACACTATACATGCAGCACACACATCTTACACACACACACCACCACATACAGCGCTACCCACCACACACATGCACACACCACGTATGCACACATCACACACACACACCACCACACTCACGCACTCCTAGTAAAAGGCTAGTTTGCTTTCATGCCAAACCTCTAACCCCGTCCCTTAGAGGGGCGGTGCTCGGCAGAGCTAGTGTGTTCAAACCTTGTAACATTTAATCAGAAAGAAAATGCATCAATTTGTAATGGTTTGTAGCTGAAATTGAAGATGTGCATCTGGCATGAAGGGTATCGGGACTGTGCTGTGTGTCTCACATGAGGCAGAGCTGCTCACACTGTGGCCAGAGGATCCATTGATTGTGTGGGTTCATCACTGCTAAGCCACAGAGAGCTCCCCTTTCCCCTGGTGAGCGCTCCCCCGGCTGGCAGTTGCCCACGCGCTCAGCACCTCTCTTGGGAGCACAACCCAGGCAGACCCCCACGGTCCCACCTGTCCTCCCTCACACTCAGAGCATGTGCACAACAGACCTCCTGGGGCCCACGGGTGCAGCCCCCCCGGACACACACTTTCCATATCCTACACCAGGCAGCCCAGGGCTTGCTGGTCCCCAAACCTCCATCTGTCCACACTCAGTCACTCATTCGGGGTCCCCCACCCTTCCCAGCCTGCTCCCAAGCATCTTGACACCCAACCAGTGGAAGACCCTCTCCTCTGCCCCAGGACAGCTGCCTGTGGGTTTGGGAGATGTGGGGTGCTAGGGAGTAGGGAACCCTGGAGGCCCAAGATTCTGAGTCTCTGGTGAAGGAGGTGGGAAGGCAGCCTGTCTGGGGGCCAGAGGCAGCCCCCTGGGCTGGGAGCAGCTGGGGGCCCCCACAGGCCTTCAGAGCTGGCCAGGCGGCTGGACTGTGACTCAGCAACTCCTCCGCCTTGGCTAGAGTGCGCCTCGCTGCAGTGTTAACTCCCTCTCCAGGGAGCCTGGCTCCAGCTCCTCTCCCAGGGGGATGGCGGACTCCTCTGTCCTGTTTCAAGTCGTGATCCTGGCCGGGGTGGCAGAGCAGAGGGTGTGCTGAGGGGCTTGGCCTGGCCAGGGCATCCCTCTGCCCCCTCACCACTGCTACCCCTGCACCCTACAAGAGTTAGCCAAGGATCAAATGGAGTCAGGGCTTGGCGGCGTGGCCTGAGGGATGACAAAGGCCTGGATTCCAGGAATTGACAACGCAGGCAGTTCCACTACCATTTAGCGGTATTGTTTGTGTGATGGAGGTAAGCCACCTCCCTTTGGTGCCTCGGTTTGTTTTTGAAAAGGGGCTGTGGACTGCGTTGTCTGTAAGAGTTCCTCTGCCCTCACAGGCTGGATTTTATTAATATTTGCCTGTGATTTAAGGGTATCCATGCCTGGGGTCTAGGTTCAGAGAGAAATAATCCGAGGCAGGTGTGAGATGCTGCAGGTTTACAGAGCCTTATTCAGGAACCTTCACCTTTGATCATGGAAGCCGTCCTTAAGGCAGGCAGGGCAGGGATGCTTAACCCTCACTTACACACAGCCGCACACGCACAGGGAGGCTAACAGGCCAGCCCAAGATTGGTGCAGGAAAGGCTCAATCCTCAGCCATTGGATTCTGAGGCGCCCATCAGGTGGCCTGGGATTGCTGATCTCAGCGTAGATGCGAGGGAAGGAAAATGAGTGTTGACGCAGCAGGAGAGACTGAAGTTAGACTCTAGAAGGACGTTCCAACTCTCAGGAACCCAGCAGTTGTTAGCTTCCCGAGGGCCAGTCAAGAACAGACTCTGCTTCTATGCGTGCGGAATGACAACCTTGCTCCAAAGTGGAGGTGTGCGTGGACTGACCAAGAAGGCTTATCAGGCCTCGGTACACAAGGAACTCAAAGAAATGGGTAATTTATTTTCAGAATGAGCTAGAAAATTAATTCATTAAAACTTTATCCTCAGCCTCCCAGGACCAAACGTTGGACTGAAGCATTGGTGCAAAACATAAAGACATACATTTCTCCTTAAGTATTGATCTTTTTAGCCTGCGAGCTTTGGTGAGAAGTGTCTTGCTGGTTAACCTATTTCCATCTCATTACTTTGGCTTCTGCAAATACAATGCCAGGAAAGATTAAATACTGTAAGCTGTATCCAGTCAGATCTCCATTATCTGTATTAATCGAGGCCAGTACTGAGTGGGATAATCCACAGAAGTGCCTAGTCCCCAGATCATATTTAATTGGTTTGGGTTGGCAGTTGATGGTGTGTGTGTGTGTGTACACGCGTGCACACACACACACTTTTGGTGCTGTCTCTTATACACATCTAGATCACACACTGCTACACACCACACACCCTACTACACATCACACACACCATACACACATACCACACAGTACTACACACCACACACACACCCTACTACACATCACACACACACACCACACACCCTATTACCCATCACACACACTGTACACACACCACACACAACACACTACTACACACCACACACCACACACACACACCACATACATCTCATACTCCCTACTACTCACCACACCCACACACCACACACACCCTATGACACACTATACACACACAACACACACACACACCCTACTACACACCACACACACTACTAAACACCACACACCAGACACACACCACACAGATACACACCACACATACCCTACCACAACCACACACACCACAGAGACACACACCACACACACACCCTACTACACACCACACACGCCCCACAGACATACACCACGCACACACTCTACTGCACACCACATACACCACATGCACACACCATATACACCCTACTACACACTAGACACACCACACACACCCTATTACACACCACACACATACCTCACTACACACAACACACCACAACACATATACATATTACACACACACTGACACACATCCCACACTAACTATACCCCCATACCACACATAGGTACACACCACACATATGCCACTACCCACCACTACCCACATACCCCGACACCCCACTAGACCCTCCACCCCAACCCACACCACCCCTACATCACACACACCTCTCACACTATATACACACACCCCACTGTCCCCCACTCCCTAGCCCCCACATTACACACTATACATGCAGCACACACATCTTACACACACACACCACCACATACAGCGCTACCCACCACACACATGCACACACCACGTATGCACACATCACACACACACACCACCACACTCACGCACTCCTAGTAAAAGGCTAGTTTGCTTTCATGCCAAACCTCTAACCCCGTCCCTTAGAGGGGCGGTGCTCGGCAGAGCTAGTGTGTTCAAACCTTGTAACATTTAATCAGAAAGAAAATGCATCAATTTGTAATGGTTTGTAGCTGAAATTGAAGATGTGCATCTGGCATGAAGGGTATCGGGACTGTGCTGTGTGTCTCACATGAGGCAGAGCTGCTCACACTGTGGCCAGAGGATCCATTGATTGTGTGGGTTCATCACTGCTAAGCCACAGAGAGCTCCCCTTTCCCCTGGTGAGCGCTCCCCCGGCTGGCAGTTGCCCACGCGCTCAGCACCTCTCTTGGGAGCACAACCCAGGCAGACCCCCACGGTCCCACCTGTCCTCCCTCACACTCAGAGCATGTGCACAACAGACCTCCTGGGGCCCACGGGTGCAGCCCCCCCGGACACACACTTTCCATATCCTACACCAGGCAGCCCAGGGCTTGCTGGTCCCCAAACCTCCATCTGTCCACACTCAGTCACTCATTCGGGGTCCCCCACCCTTCCCAGCCTGCTCCCAAGCATCTTGACACCCAACCAGTGGAAGACCCTCTCCTCTGCCCCAGGACAGCTGCCTGTGGGTTTGGGAGATGTGGGGTGCTAGGGAGTAGGGAACCCTGGAGGCCCAAGATTCTGAGTCTCTGGTGAAGGAGGTGGGAAGGCAGCCTGTCTGGGGGCCAGAGGCAGCCCCCTGGGCTGGGAGCAGCTGGGGGCCCCCGCAGGCCTTCAGAGCTGGCCAGGCGGCTGGACTGTGACTCAGCAACTCCTCCGCCTTGGCTAGAGTGCGCCTCGCTGCAGTGTTAACTCCCTCTCCAGGGAGCCTGGCTCCAGCTCCTCTCCCAGGGGGATGGCGGACTCCTCTGTCCTGTTTCAAGTCGTGATCCTGGCCGGGGTGGCAGAGCAGAGGGTGTGCTGAGGGGCTTGGCCTGGCCAGGGCATCCCTCTGCCCCCTCACCACTGCTACCCCTGCACCCTACAAGAGTTAGCCAAGGATCAAATGGAGTCAGGGCTTGGCGGCGTGGCCTGAGGGATGACAAAGGCCTGGATTCCAGGAATTGACAACGCAGGCAGTTCCACTACCATTTAGCGGTGTTGTTTGTGTGATGGAGGTAAGCCACCTCCCTTTGGTGCCTCGGTTTGTTTTTGAAAAGGGGCTGTGGACTGCGTTGTCTGTAAGAGTTCCTCTGCCCTCACAGGCTGGGTTTTATTAATATTTGCCTGTGATTTAAGGGTATCCATGCCTGGGGTCTAGGTTCAGAGAGAAATAATCCGAGGCAGGTGTGAGATGCTGCAGGTTTACAGAGCCTTATTCAGGAACCTTCACCTTTGATCATGGAAGCCGTCCTTAAGGCAGGCAGGGCAGGGATGCTTAACCCTCACTTACACACAGCCGCACACGCACAGGGAGGCTAACAGGCCAGCCCAAGATTGGTGCAGGAAAGGCTCAATCCTCAGCCATTGGATTCTGAGGCGCCCATCAGGTGGCCTGGGATTGCTGATCTCAGCGTAGATGCGAGGGAAGGAAAATGAGTGTTGACGCAGCAGGAGAGATTGAAGTTAGACTCTAGAAGGACGTTCCAACTCTCAGGAACCCAGCAGTTGTTAGCTTCCCCAGGGCCAGTCAAGAACAGACTCTGCTTCTATGCGTGCGGAATGACAACCTTGCTCCAAAGTGGAGGTGTGCGTGGACTGACCAAGAAGGCTCATCAGGCCTCGGTACACAAGGAACTCAAAGAAATGGGTAATTTATTTTCAGAATGAGCTAGAAAATTAATTCATTAAAACTTTATCCTCAGCCTCCCAGGACCAAACGTTGGACTGAAGCATTGGTGCAAAACATAAAGACATACATTTCTCCTTAAGTATTGATCTTTTTAGCCTGCGAGCTTTGGTGAGAAGTGTCTTGCTGGTTAACCTATTTCCATCTCATTACTTTGGCTTCTGCAAATACAATGCCAGGAAAGATTAAATACTGTAAGCTGTATCCAGTCAGATCTCCATTATCTGTATTAATCGAGGCCAGTACTGAGTGGGATAATCCACAGAAGTGCCTAGTCCCCAGATCATATTTAATTGGTTTGGGTTGGCAGTTGATGGTGTGTGTGTGTGTGTACATGCGTGCACACACACACACTTTTGGTGAGGGTGAGGATCGAACTTACCCATCTTTGATGTGGCATCAGGATCCCATTTTGGAGGCAGTCTCATTTGGGGGCTCACACCTATAACCCCAGCACTTTGGGAGGTCAAGACAGCAAGATCGTATGAGGCCAGGAGTTCAAGACCAGCCTGGGCAACATAGTGGTACCCTGTCTCTACAAAAAATTTTAAAAAGTAGCCAGGCATGGTGGCACACATGTGTGGTCCTAGCTCCTTGGGAGGCTGAGGTGGGAGGATTGCTTGGGCCCAGGAGTTTGAAGGCTGCAGTGAGCTATGATCACGCCCCTGTATTCCAGCCTGAGCAACAGAGTGAGACGCTGTCTCAAAAAAATAAAATAAAATAAATTTAAAAATACACAAACCCCCTCATTTGTTTTCTCCTTTGCAAGGCTGAGGATCCAGCTCCAGGGTTCTGAGGTACCAGAGGGTGGAAGAGATGGGCAGATTTTCATGGGGTTCAAAATTTTAAAGATACAGAAAGATACCCAGTGAAATATTTTCTAGTTCCTCCTTTCCCAACTCCCCTCCCCAGAGGCAACTACAACTAATGTCATGAATTCCTTATGCACCTTTCCAGAGCTGTGCTGTGAATATAGAAGCATACAATCGTACATATACTTCTCCCTCACCCTTTTACGCAGGTACCATGCTCACTCCCCTTCATGCCGATTCTTTCACTATCTCCCTTGGAGATCATTCCCTGTTCGCCCACACAGAGTGAAGCTCTGGGGCATCTGGGCCTTCTGTGATACTCCCACATGGGCTGACCATGGGCAGAATGAAGACCCTCAAAGCAGAACATCCCAGAATTACTGAGAGTGTGAGTGTGAGTGTGCGAGGTCGTCTCACCCCACCTTCCTCCTCCAGCCTAGCTCCCCTTCCCTCCTACTCAACTTGATTGTCAATCAAGTCTCCCTTTAGTTTAGGTACAAGAACTGCGGCTGAGCTCTGAGCACATCTGGGCCCTTGGAGTTAAGGGAAAAAGAGCCTTCAGACATGTTGTTTCTGCTTGTAATAAGAGGGCTCATAATGGAGGGAGAGATGGCAGCCCCTTCCCCCTGACTCCCCATCCCGGTGTATGCCTAGGCTCTGTTGAGAGCATTCTTCTTGATACTCACCTGAAGTTCTGCTTTCTGCCCTGACAGCTCTCTACATGATAGAAAAAAAGGATAAGATAAAGGATAAGCCAACCAGGTTGTCACCTGCTCCCCAACTCCTCTCCTACCCCAGGCCAAATGTGGCTGTTCTCCCTAGCAAAGGGGGCCAGAGGCAGTTAACTAGTACCCCGAGACCCCAGCGTGTTCTAGGGTCTGCAGGGACATGCATGCCAAGCATGGTTCCTCCTGGACCCATTGCTCCCAACCCTGGGGCCACTTGGAAAGGCCTGAGTGCTTGGGACTGACACCGTCACAGGGGCCAAGTGGCCATCCTGGGCAGACAGGACAGCGGCCAGTGGACCAGGGGGAGAAGGGAATTCCTGTGTGGATTCTGTTTAGTGGCCTTGCTTCTGGTCTACCCCTGTTTTTCCAGCATCATTTCCCACTATTGGAGACTCCCCCTTCCTGAGCTTTCCCTGAGGACTGGGCCCCCTACCTTGCTCCTGAGCAGGAGACCTGGCCTCAGTCAAATTTAGACCTGGATCTTTACTCTGACCAACTGTGTGACCTTGGGCAGGTCACTTACTACCTGTCTGAGCAGAATTTGCCTTTGAAATGATGGTGGTAATCGTGCCCTCCCCCCCGGTGGGTTAGATGAGAACATCTCTGTGCTCACCAAAGAGAGCTATGGTGATTGAACCTGTTGTTGCCACCAGTGTCTTCCTGCCCGCTCTGCCCTGATGCCCTCCAGGTCCGCAGTGCCTTTGAGGCTTATTTTACTTCCAGCAACTGGGCTTGGACTTTGACCTCTCTGGCAAATCTTTCTTAATTACTTAGAACCTCATGTTTTCAAAGTGTGGTGCCCAGATCACCTGCATCAGAGGAAATGGGGGTGCTTGTTATAATGCAGATCCCTGGGCACATTCCAGTCCACTGAGTTTTCTGAGTTAGGCTCTGGGGGACAGGGTGCAATGGCAGAGGGTCTGCATTTTAACAAACTCCCCAGGGGGTCTTGATGCAGGCCAAACCTGAGCGACCCTTCCTCAGTCCCTTCCCTTGTATGTCTTCTCCCTTGATGGGGCCTCCCAGGCCCCTCCCTCTTCAGACCTTGACCTGTGGCCCAGCAGGCTGGGAGCAGGCATCTCTCCCCACCCCCAGCCTCCCTCCCCGGACAGCTGCAGCCTTCACCTAATGGCGCCATTTCATGCTTTCCTGCTTGGGTGATTCTGACCAGGCAGAGGAGTTCACTCTGTCCTGGGAGCCCTGGCACCCTGATCCATTTATCATCCTCAAGTCTTCCAGCTGGCTGCTCTCCCCAGGACTGCAGCTCCCAGCCATGCAGGAGCCGGGGCAGCTGTGAGTCCCTGAGGATTTGGCTCTCCCTCACACCGTTCTCGCTGCCATTCCTCCCCAGCCATGGGAGCTCTGCCTCCTAGAGTGGGGGAAATAGTCCTGGAGGCGGAGGAGGCTTCTGGGCTGTGGAAGGAAGCACTGGACTGGGGGTCCAGGAACTTAGATTCTTCCTCCACCAAATGCCTGTGCGACCTTGGACAACTGGCTTCACTTCTCTGGGCCTCCAGGAGTCTCAGGTGGCATGTGGGGTATGAACGGGCTCTTGCTGTTTTCCTCCATTTTTTTTTTTTTTTCTCCTCTGACTCTAGAAGGGACAGCAGAGCCAGGCGATAAGGGGTCACATCAGAAGGAGAGTCTGCCAAGGGAATCTTGGTCTCTCAGCTACTGGAGTGTCTTCCAGGGAAAATGAAATGCAACCCAAGGGCAGCCTTGGAAAAATAAGCAGTGGTTCTCTACATGCTGGGCAGACTGTAGGCTGTGGGAAGGACATGTGGTCACTACCCATGCAACATCTCATTTAATCCCAGCCTCACCTTGAGGGTTTAGGAATAAAAGCTGCGTTCCAATAGTTAAGAAGTCTGACACTCAGAGAGGTGAAAGAAACCACCTGAGGTGAAATGGCTCAGAAGGGGGTATGTCTGACTCTCT
>NW_012104031.1:3862355-3872247 GCF_000951045.1 Mandrillus leucophaeus
ACTCCAGCCTGGCAGACAGAGCGAGACTCGGTCTCAACAACAACAACAAATGAACAAAAAAAAATGCATAAACAAGTGAGTGTCCCAACAAAATTTTATTTACAAAAATTAGGTGTGGGACTGGATTTAGCACCTGGACCACTGTTGGCCAATGCCTGCACTAGAGTGACAACAGTGAGCAAGACACATGAGGTGGCTGCTTATACAGTCACAAGCTGCATGAGTACCATGGGGATGAGAATGGAGAGCCGGGAAAGCAGGTGGTTGGGGCCTTGATGCAGGGTAGGGGAGGAGGGAGCCATGGGTGTGGGGAGGAAGGCGTCCTTGGAAGTGCTGTTTGAGCTGAGAAAGATGTGTAGACTGTATTAGTCTGATCTTGCACTGCTATAAAGAAACACTTAAGACTGGGTAATTTATAAAGAAAAGAGGTTTAATTGGCTCGAAGTTCCACAGACTGTACAGGAAGCATGATGCTAGCATCTGCTTGGCTTCTGGAGAGGCCTCAGGAAGCTTACAATCATGGGAGAAGGTGAGGAGGGAGCCAGCCCTTCACATGGCCAGAGCAGGAAGAAGAGGCAGGAGAGCAGGGTTTGGGGGGCGCTACACACTTTTAAATGACCAGATCTCATGAGAACTCACTATGACTAGATCTGACCCCGTGATCCAATCACCTCTCACCAGGCCCCACCTCCAACATGAGGGATTACAATTTGACATGAGATTTGGGCAGGGACACAGATCCAAACTGTATCACAGGCTTTGGCTCCGTGAAGGGGGCACAGCGTGTGCAAAGGCCCCGAGGAGGGTAATACAGTGTATGAGGGGAAACAAGGAGTGTGGGCTGGTGTTAGCAACCCAGGGAGGGAAAGCCGAGGTGCTGCTGGATGGAGAGCATGAGGGGCTGTAGGCCATGCTAGGGCTTTTGGCCTGTCTCCCTCGGGTGGCTTTTCATTATGGCGACATGACCAGCTTTGCATTTTATGAAGATTGCCTTGGTGGCAAATATGGAACTGACTGGAGGTGAGCAAGAGGAGACTCAGGAGATCAGGCGGCTATGTTGGGGGCTGATTGACCTGTGGGCCTGGAGCTCAGAAGTGGTTTGACTCTGACAGAAGAGGATGGCACTGATGCCAGGGTGCGGAGGGAACCACACAGGGAGACACCATAGCTGAGGAGGGAAGGACCTCAAGAGCAAGCCTGAGGCAACAGGAGGAGTAGTCACAGTTATGACGAAAGCAGGCAGTGGCCAGCTGGTGACCACAGCTCAGGGGTCCAGCTCAAGGAAAATGTGCCCTGGGTTTAGTGACCTTGTGATCCTCATCCATGACTTTACAAAGAACTACTTCAGCAGAGGGATGGGGCAGAAGCCACAACGGAGGGGCTGACGAGTGAGGTGAACGTGAAGAAAGGGGGACCATGTGTGCGTGTGTGTGTGTGTGCACACGTGTGTATGTGTGTGTGCATATGTGTATGTGTGTGCAAGTGTGTGTGGTCACAAAGGGAAGGGAAGAACAAGGTAGCAGGTGAGGCTCATTTTTGGTGGGTAATGTGATAAACTGGACTGATCCAGCCTCAGCCGAGGGAAGGGGGAAGTGTCAGGCACAAGAAACGGCGGGGATGGAAAAGACTTCCTGAGAAGTCAGGAGGGCTCCTGCGCAGGAGTGGGAACTGGCTTAACCAGAGGAAAAGCCCTCAACTGAGAAGGGGTCAGGAGGAAAGGTCTGTGGTTTGACCCGAGGTTGGGACATTTTGAGAGATTTCTCACTTCTAATTTTCCTTAAAATAACAGCAAAGAGAGAGGAGGGGTGTGAAGGAGCCACAGGCCTGCGGAGACTGGAGGAGGAGGCAAAGCTGGTGGGGAGGCGTTTCCCGCAGTTTCTGTGCAATGCAGAGGGCCTGGGTGATCCTGAGGGCTGATGGGACACGGGCTGCCCTCTTACTGTAGGGGGATCTCACCAGGGGGCTCAACAGTCGGGGGTAGCCATGGAGAAGGAGAAAGCTGTCAGTGGGATTTCTCCAGGGCTGGCACTTTGCCAGGCGAGTACCACAAAAATGCCAAGGGAGTGTAGGGAATTGGGAAGAAGTTGTAGGCACCACGGACCACGGTGGGAAAAGAAGACTAGAGGGGTGATGGTGTCCCGGGGAGGTCAGGGAGATTTCTCCAGGAACAGCATTCTAGGCTGAGGGAGAGTAAGTACCGAGGCTGGGGGATGGGGGTCTGTTTGGTGGGTTTGTGGCTGGTGGCAAGAGGCCAGCATGGCAGGAACTGAGTGACTGACAGCAGGGACAGGAAATGCCTGTGGGAGCCAGCCAGGGGCCAGGCCAGGCAGGGATCTTACTCTAAATGTGACAAGAAGCCACAGGAGGGTTTAAAATAGATCAGTCTGGCTGCAGTGTGGAGATCAGGCCGAGTGGAGGGGAGTGGAAGCTTCCAGATAGGAGGCTACTGTGGTACTCCAGGTAGAGGGTGGAAAGTGGCCAGGTTTGGAAAGCATTGTGGGTTGTTGATGAATTTGCAGACACCTGGGATGTGGGGGGTGACCCCACATGGATGGGAGGATGGCCCCAAGGCTTCTGGTCCCAGCACCTGGTGCCATGTACTGGGTGCATAATTGAGAGGTGGGCCCTGAATCCACCCCATCCACTCTCTGGGCCCACTGGCCATGCCTGCCTTTGACCAAGAGGCTCCTTCTCAGGCATCTTCTATTCCCTTGCTGTCTGGGCAGCTATAGCTTCCTGGTTGTGTTGGAGTCTGGAAAAGCCTCCAGTCTGCTGCTTCATGGACTCCCCACATTCCCTCTCTGCAGCTCTAAGTCATTTTCCTCTGGTGGATTCCCCGGGAACACTGTCTGTCTGTCATAAGAGCTCAGGGATGATAAGACATTTGTTATTGGTTGTTTTCAACCCTTTCCCCCTTTCCTCTGGAGTTATGCTCCATCCTAGTCTTTTTACTCACTACAGCCAAAGTGAAACTTTCAAAATATACGTTTGTACATGTTACCCCTGCCCCCACCCTTAAAGGCCTCCCACAGCTTCTCATTCCTCTTTGGGAAAGACAAAACTCCTTGATGCAGCCTATGGTGCCCCTGATCCTGCCCTGCCCGGCCTGCCAGCCTCACCTGAACCATCCTCCATCCACTCCAGCTGCCCTGGCCTTCTCTCAGGCTTTGGACTCACCACACTGCATCCCACCTCTGGGCCTTTGCACAGGCTGTGCTCTCTGCCTAGGCCGCCCTTGCATCTCCTCTTTACCTGAATAAATACTCACCCTTCAGGTCTCAGTTCACTCATCAATTTTTCAAGAAAGCACTTTTGCTTTCCCAGATTAGTTCAGGTATGCCCCATTATAGATGCTCACCACCACCAGATGGCTCTCCTTTCCTGCACTTCTCATAATTACAATTTTATATGCACTTATGTGAAGTGCATGGTAAGTTCCATGAGGGAAGCATGATATGAGCTCAATAAATACTTGAGTGAGTGAGTGAATGAATGAATGAATGCATGCATGTGTCTCTCACATCTGTTCTCTCTACTCCATTCCCTACCTTCCCACCCTAGTGCAGATCCTTACCATTTCTGGTCTGTGGAACCAGCCTCCCTGCTCCACTCCCCATGGAGCTAACTTTACAAACCCCCACTTACAACTGCTCAGCACCCTTCAGTGGTCCCTGCTGGGTATAGGGGGAGGTCTAATCTCCTTTTCTTGGACTCCAACACTCCTAAGATGCAGTTCTCCCCCTTCATTCCTGGCCTGCAGGTTCCCTGAACCTCTGGAGCATTCAGCATCTTCATTCCTGGCAGGTTTATTTCACTCCCAAGCAGCTTTACTTTGCTACAGGACCATTTCTGGATGGTCAGTCTTAGAGAGAAAGCCCGCATCCGCCATGAACCTTGGGTCCCTGTACTGTGCCAAGGCCACTTCCAGGTGCCTCAGACAGGGTTCAGTGAACACTTCTCAGATTCACATCCAACCCACATTTATTGAATGCTCTCTATGTGCCAGACACAACCAAATTTGTTTTTAAACTTTTCACAGCAGTTCTGAAAAGTAGGTATTATTTTCCACAATTTTATATTGAGGAAATCAAGTTTCACAAAGGGATTTATTTGGAGTCAAATGACAAGTGGTTGGCATTCTTGGGACTACATTCAGCCTCTTCCCCCAGCCTGTGCTGCCTCCTGCCCGCCCCACAGTGGAGAGTGAGAGGGTGGGGTGCTGTAGGGACTGTGCACCGGCTGTGGGGAGCTGTCTGCAGAAAGGGGAGGAGGACTGCAATCCAGGGGCAAGGGTAGAATGGAGGAGCTAGGCTCAACCTGATAAATGGCATCTACAAAAAGCCCACAGCTAACATTATATTAAATGGAGAAAGATTGAAAGATTTTCCCCCAAAGATCAGGAAAAAGACAAGAATTCCCACCGTCACCACTTCTGTTCAACAGTGGACTGGAAGTTCTAGCCGCGGCAATTAGGGAAGAAAAAGAAAATGGGAAACTATCTTCATTTGCATGATTCTATATATAGAAAATCCTAAGGAATCCACCAACACACACACACATGCACACACACACACACACGCACACACACACACAAATTATTAGAACAAATGATTTCTGGCTGAACGCAGTGCCTCATGCCTGTAATCCCAGCACTTTGGGAGGTGGAGGCAGGTGGATCACCTGAGGTGAGGAGTTCAAGACCAGCCTGGCCAACATGGTGGAACCCCATCTCTACTAAAAATGCAAAAATTAGCCGGACATGGTGGCACACACCTATAATCACAGCTACTCGAGAGACCGAGGCACGAGAATTGCTTGAGCCCAGGAGGCGGAAGTTGCAGTGAGCCGAGATCACACCACTGCTCTCCAGCCTGGGCGATAGAGCAAGACTCTGTCTCAAAAACAAAAACAAAAACAAATGAGAGTTCGGCAATGTGGCAGGGTACAAAACTGAGCTACAAAAATCTATTATATTTCTATACACTAGCAGTGAACAATCTGAAAGTGAAATTAAGAAAACAATTCCATTGATAATGACATCAAAAAGAATAAGATACCGAGGAACAAAAGAAGTGCAAGATTTGTATGTTGAAAACTACAAAACAATCTTGAAAGAAATTAAAGGTCTAAATAAGTGGAAAAATAATGTAAAACTCAATATTGTTGATATGATCCCTGAGCTGATCTACAGATTCAACACAATACCTATCAAAATTCCAGCTATTTTGTAGAAATTAACAAGCTGGTCCTAAAATTCATATGGAAATGCAAGGAACCCAGAATAGCCAAAACAATCCTGATTAAGGAAGAACAAGGCCTGGTGCAGTAGTTCATGCCTGTAGTACCAGCATTTTGGGAAGCCAAATGGATTGCATGAGCCCAGAAGTTGGAGACCAGCCTGGGCAGCATGGTGAAACCCCGTCTCTACAAAAATACAAAAATTAGCCAGTTGTGGCAGCATGGGGCTGTAGTCCCAGCTACTCAGAAGGCTGAGGTGGGAGGATCAACTGAGCCCGGGAGGTCAAGGCTGCAGTGAGCCATGTTCACGCCACTGTACTCTGGCCTGGGTGACAAAGTGAGACCTTGGCTAAAAAAAAAAAAAAAAAAAATAAGTTGGAAGACCCATTCTACCTGATTTCAAAACTTACTACAAAGCTACAATAATCAAGACAGTATGGTCAAGAGTAGGCAAGTGCTATTAAAAAAAGTAATAAAAAATAAAACCAGTGTGGTATTGCCATGAGGTTAGACATACAGATAGAATTGAGAGTCCAGAAATAAACCCTCATATTTATGGTCAGTTGATATTTTACAAGGGAACTAAGACAATTGGATGGAGGAAAGAATAGTCTTTTCAACAAATGTTACTATACCAAATGGATATCCACATACAAATGAATAAATGTGAACCCCTTCCTTATGCCATATTCAAAGTGGATTGTAGAAACATAGTGGAACCTAATTTCTAGAAGAAAATTAAAAATTAGCCAGGTGTAATGGCACATGGCTGTAGTCCTAGCTACTCAGGAGGCTGAGGCTGGAGGATCACTTGAGCTCAGGAGGCCATGGCTGCAGTGAGCCATGATCATGCCACTGCACTTCAGCCTGGGTGACAGAGTGAGACCCTGTATCAAAAAATAAGTAGATTGTAGACTTGAATGTGAGAGCTAAAACTATACAACTCCCATAAGAAAACATAGGAGTAAATCTTAGTGCCCTTAGATTTAGTGATGGTTTCTTGGATATAGCACCAAAAATATGGCAACAAAAGAAATAGCTAAATTGGACATCATCAAAATTGAAAACCTTTTTGCTTCAAAGGACATCATTAAAAACTGAAAATATGACAGGGCACAGTGGCTCATGCCTGTCATCCCAGCACTTTGGGAGGCCAAGGAGGCCAGATCAACTGAGGTCAGGAGTTTGAGACCAGCCTGGCCAACATGGTGAAACCCTGTCTCTACTAAAAATACACAAATTAGCCAGGCATGGTGGTAAGCACCTATAATAATCCCAGCTACTTGGGAGGCTGAGGCAGGAGAATCGCTTGAACCTGGGAGGCGGAGGTCGCAGTGAGCTGAGATTGTGCCATTGCACTCTAGCCTGGGCAACAAGAGTGAAACTCCATCTCAAAAACAACAACGAAAAACCACCACACACACAAAATGAAAATATAACCCCAGAATGGGAGAAAATGTTTGCAAAGTATATGTTCAACAAGGAACTGGTATGCAGAATATATAAAAATTCTTACAACTCAATAATAAAAAGACAAAATATTTTAAGACGACCAAAGGATTTGAATAGGTATTTCTCCATGGAAGACATACAAAGGGCCCATAACCACATGAAAAGATATGCAACATCATTAGTCATCAGGGAAATGCAAATCAAAACTACAATGAAATGCCACTTCACCTCCACTAGGATTACTATAAACAAAAAGACATAATAACAAGTGTTGTCTGGGATGTGGAGAGCTTGGAACCCTCATACATTGCTGGTGGGAACATAAATTGGTGCCAGCACCTTAAAATGTCAAACATAGTTATGAGCCAGCAATTCCATACCTACATATATACCCAAGAGAAATGAAAACATATGTCCACGCAAAAACTTATACATGGATGTTCTTAGCAGCATTATTCATAATCTCTTGCAAGTGGGATATTATTAGCTATATTTAGTTATAAAATAGCCCAAGTGGAAATAACCCAAATGTTTATAAATTGATGAATGGATAAATACAAAATATGTTCTAGGCAAGGTGCAGTGGCTCATGCCTGTAATGCCAATGTTTCAGGAGGCTGAAGTGGGAGGACTGCTTGAGGCCAGGAGCTCGAGACCAGCCTGGGCAATATAGGGAGACTCCATATCTACAAAAAATTCAAAAATTAGCCTGGTGTGATGGCATGTACCTGAGTTCCAGCTACTCAGGAAGCTGAGGTGGGAGGATCACTTGAGCCCTGCAGGTGAAGGCTATAGTAAGCCGTGGTTGCACCACTGCACTCCAGCCTGGGTGACAGAGTGAGACCCTGTCAAAAAAAAAAAAAAAAAAAAAAAGTGTTCTACCTACACAATGGAATATTATGTGGCAATAAAAAGGGAATGAGATACTGATACTACAACATGGATGAACCTTGAAAACATCATACTAAATGAAAGAAGCCAGTCACAAAGACCACATATTTTATAATTCCATCGATAGGAAATGTTTAGGATAGACAAATCTATAGAGTCAGAAAGTAGATTAGTGGTTGCTGGAGCTGGGAAGAGGATGGGAATGGAGAGTGACTGCTAATGGGACTGGGTGTCTTTTTGAGGTGGCGAAAATGTTTTAACTTAGATTGTGCTAATTGTTCCACCATTCTGTGAATACAATAAAATGCACTGAACTGTATACTTTAATGGGTGACTTATAAGATATATGAATTACATCTCAATAAAGCTGTTTTTTTTTTTTTTAAAAAAAAGGCCACAGAGGCCTTCACAGTGTGGTAGAAGTGAGGGGAGATGGACACGGCGGAAGGCTCTGGACACAGATCTTGATCCCCTGGTGTGGCTACTTGCAGTTCCTGCCAAACCAGACCCATCTCTTTGCCCCCAGAGGTGAAGTGTCCAGTGGACCTTGGTTTTTCACTTCAAGACCAGTTTTGGGGTCAAGGCTATTTCAACATGGCATGTAGTAAGAGTTTAATAAATGCTTGGTGAATGAACCTACATAGCATCAATGTGCAGGTCACTAGAAGTACTTACGGCTGGAGCAGTCTCTAGGGCTGGGGAGGGGATCTCAGCAGGTTTTTAAAGGAAGAGACAGAACTTAAGAGCTCCTAAAACGTTCCTTCAGAAGAACCCTGAGTCCAGAGGAGAGTTAACTCATCCCTTACATGCAATGAGAAAAGTCTCACATTTTTTCTTTAAATTCTTGTGCTGTATGCATCCTACTCTGTATTTCCAGCTTGTTTTAATTTTAAAATACTGTAAATTGCCATTCAGTAAAACGGATGCTTCAGGGAGTTGTGCTGTTTATTCTTGCATCCTGGAATACCTGTGGGTGTATGCTGCTATGTTCTTTCAGAGGAGCTCAGTCAACAAATATCCCCCGAGTGCCCACTGTGTGCTTGGCACGAGGGGTGCTGTTGCCAACACAGGATCTGCCCTCATGGGACTTTCAGTTGAGAAATGAGTGCGTAGCCCCGAGCTTGGAGGAGAGGACAGAATTGTGGGGGGTAGAGTTTGGAAGCTCGTAAGCACATTGCCTTAAATGAAGACCAACATTTATGCTCAGTGTTTTACTAGCAAAAGGTTGAAAACTGCCTAATCTAATAGTGGAATGGCTAAGCAAATTATGGTGTTACCATGTAGTAGGATATTATGTAACTATTTAATAATAAAAAACAATACAGGAAAAGGCTTATGAAATTTTATGTAAAAAATCTTCCAAAAAAACTATATATAGTATGGTCTCAACATGTAAAACATATTCAGAAAAAATGCCAGCATAGAATGCCCCAAATGCTAGTTGATTTGGAAGGTAGAATTATGGGGGGGATTTCTCTCTCTCCCCAAATTGTCTACAGTAGGTCTGGGTTCTGTTATTAATAAACATTACATCTTTGATGCGGGAAAGCTAATGTGCATCTGCATGTGGGGCAGGGCTAGAGATGAACCTGGAGTAGGGGCTACAGAGTAGACCGGGGAGGAAGGGCTAGAGATGGAGATGTGGGTCTTCCTACAGGAGAGGTCAAAACAAACCCTGAGTGAGCACTGAGGGAGCCGGTGAAGAAACCACAGAGGGCTGAGGAGTCTCGGAGGGCAGGAGGAGGAATTGGAGTCAGGGATGAGGAGAGTTCAAGCGTCATGGAGCTGGGCAGAGAATCTAGGCAGAGCAGTATCTGGAAATCCTTGGAAGTCAAGGAGAGAGGTTGAAAGAGGAGCCCTCAGTGTAAAACCTTATCTCCTTCCTAGAGGGTTAGATTTAAATGAGATATAGGAGAGTGATTTAGCTATACAGGCTCTGGAGTTGGGCAGACCAGTTCAAATCTCAGTTTCAGAACTGACAGCTAAGTGACCTTAGAAAAACCGTCTAACCGCTCTGAACCTGTTTCCCCATCTGTTAAATGGAAACAATAAAAACCACTAGGGTATTTTTTGGATTAGATGAATAATGCACAGAAACTGCTTTGCATAGTGCCTGACACATATATGTACTAACTATTTTTTTTTTAAGAGACAGAACCTTACTTAGTCACCCATAGCTCATGTAACCTGAAGCTCCTGGACTCAAGTGATCCTCTGTCACTTCAGCCTCCACCATGCCTAATTTAAGAAAAAAAAAATTTCTGGCCGGGCATGGTGGCTCAAGCCTGTAATCCCAGCACTTTGGGAGGCC
>NW_012104031.1:3872297-3963093 GCF_000951045.1 Mandrillus leucophaeus
CTTTGGGAGGCCGAGATGGGCGGATCACGAGGTCAGGAGATCGAGACCATCCTGGCTAACACAGTGAAACCCCGTCTCTACTAAAAAATACAAAAAAAACTAGCCCGGCGAGGTGATGGGCGCCTGTAGTCCCAGCTACTCAGGAGGCTGAGGCAGGAGAATTGCGTAAACCCAGGAGGCGGAGCTTGTAGTGAGCCGAGATCCGGCCACTGCACTCCAGCCTGGGCGACAAAGCGAGACTCTGTCTCAAAAAAAACAAACAAAAAAATTTCTAAAGACAGGGTCTTGCTATGGTGCCCAGACTGACCATGTACTAATTGGATGATGTCTATTATTATTGGTTTACTAGAGTTGTTAATATTGTACAAAATATCTTTGATCTATAAAGAGCTTCTCCTGGTCCTTTGGGCAGGGCTTTCTGAGGGGAAGACGACCTCTGGGATGCTCACCCTGCCCTCTTCCCCTCTCGTCCCCAGCTGTTCCCTCTGCCACCATGAGGAACATTTTCAAGAGGAACCAGGAGCCTATTGTGGCTCCTGCCACCACCACCGCCATGATGCCCATTGGACCCGTGGACAACTCCACTGAGACTGGGGGTCCTGGGGAGAGCCAGGAGGACATGTTTGCCAAACTGAAGGAAAAGTTCTTCAATGAGATCAACAAGATTCCCTGTGAGTGTCTCTGGTGGCTGAGAGGGTGGGGCAAGGCTAGAGTCTGGGAGGGGTGAAGAAGGGTTGGGGATACCACTGGGATGTGATTGACTGGGCTCTTTCCTAATGCTTAGATTTCAGGCTGGGTTTTTGGAGAGCCCTTGCAGGAATCAGGGAGGGGGAAGTAGGGTCTGCCATTAATGTGGCAAACAAGGGGGTTTATGCACTTCAACTTCTCACGGGAAGAAAAGTTCTTATAAATCTATCCAAAGATGAAACCAAAAGGCGATGAAAAATTATGAAACAGAAGTCACTATGCAAGTTTGCCAATAATACTTTGAAATTTATGTTGGGAGATAGAAAATAAAAGCCCTCACTGCTTTTGAATTTCTGGCAGAGGCTGCACAGGAGACACCAGAGATGCAGATTAAGGGAGAGCAGCCACACTGGTGGGAGATGGTGCTTCCCACGGAGAGCAGCTCAGGACCTATCCCCAAACAGTTGGGTTTTGCAAAGCCCAGCAGTGGTCTAGGTCCAGACTCAATCTTACGGAGCTTGGCCTGCCTATCCGGCTATGCATCAGCCCTCTCAAGACTTGGCACAAGGGGTGGAGGCCAAGGGACTGATAAGCATCATCCCATCCTCTCCAGTGTGAGCAGTAATCCATAGATCACACTAGTAAAACTCAATAGAGCTAAACTGATATTCTTCCATGCATGCACCTAGTTGCTACCTCTCAGCTAGCAGGCTATGCCAACAAGGGCAGTAGGCAAAATCAACAAATAAATAAAAATAAATAAATAAAAAAGCAAGGCATTAATGAAAAGGCATGCAAAGTATATGCAACTTACATACAAATCACTCATGGGTGTGTGGCTTTTAAAATATGGGGTGTGGGCATTGTGGGAGGGCAGTCATATTCCTCACCCATTTTTGCCAATGCTACGGGGTCAGGGGCTGCAAGACATGGCACTGCTGACCCCGGGATCTTCTCTGTGTGGGCAGTACCACCCTGGGCACTGATCGCCATTGCTGTGGTTGCTGGGCTCCTGCTTCTCACCTGCTGCTTCTGCATCTGCAAGAAGTGCTGCTGCAAGAAGAAGAAGAACAAAAAGGAAAAGGGCAAAGGCATGAAGAATGCCATGAACATGAAGGACATGAAAGGGGGTCAGGTAGGGCACACTGATTGTGAGGGGGACTGGAAGGGGCTCAGCCCAGGCTTTCCTGATGCTGAAAGGGTAAGCAAAAGCTCCTGGGCTTCCACAACCAAACCTCCTCCCCTCCTTAAAACTTGGTTCTCTCAGTTACATCTCTAGTATAACACCATCTACCTAGAGGTCCCTGGGAGGGGGGGCCTTATTCGTGTGTTAGCACGAACTCATCCCTGGAAAGACAGTGAACAATATATTGACCCCCCAGTGAGGCTACTAGGACAAAATGTTGGAAAGAGACACCCCCCCACTAGCAAGACACCATTGGGTAACCCTGTGTTTTCCTGCCAGAGAGACTGAAGGACAATATCTCATGGGAGGCATCTAACTGGGCATGGGGCAGGAATCAAATGAGGCAGAAGAGTGGCCCTGAGGCACCAAGACAGAGCCAAGTAGAATCCATCATTAATCATATCATAATTTAATTTATTTTCCCCTGTCTTTTGGTGTTGGTCAGCCTAGAAAGCTCCTTTTTTTGTTTTAAGTTTGCAGAGGCCCCTGTGTGCTTCCCTTTCCCCCATGTTTGTTTGGGGGTGACTAGGAGGAATCTTTTGCTCAAGGAATCCATATGGAGGATGGAGGGAAGGGCTTGATCTCAGAAGCCAGGGATCTAAATGGCCTTTGAGTGCACGTGTGTGTGTATATGTCTGTGCACATGCAGGTATGTGTGTGTATGTGGGCCCAAAAGGAACCTGCAGTGTGAGTGTGTGTTGGGAGGGGTTCCAGGATGACTTGGGTGTAGCCCTTCCTGGTCTTGATGAGTGGCTGTGGTGACTTTAGGGGCTGGTTTGAGCTGCAGGATTTTCTCTTATATCACTTTCTTCTTTCTCTCTCCACGTCTGTGGGCTCACTCTGCTCCTGTCTGCCTGGACCATACTTCTGGTATGTCTTGCCCAGGATACGTGGGGCCTGAGCTGGGGAAAGTGTTTGGGAGAGGGCTTACAAGGGAAGCAAATCCCACCCCCACCCCAGCCTCCAGAAGCTATGAAGCACTTGGCACGGGGCCTGGTCCCATGGCGCACTGTGCCTCAGAGGCAGGAGAGTGGTGCCCAAACCAGTCATGTCTCAAACACAGGGCTGGGGGTAGAGGAGCTGCCTAGGGGTTCTAATGGGCCATGAAGGAAGGTCCCATGGCAGGGCCACATTCCCTGTTTTACCCCCACGACACACAGCTCTGAGTCAGGGTCTACCACAGAGGGGCTGGTTTCCCATCACCCTGCGCCAAGCCAGGCTCCTCTGTCCTCCCCTTTTAACTTGTTCCCTCTCTCCCCCAGCTCCCACAGGATGACGACGATGCAGAGACAGGCCTGACTGAGGGGGAAGGTGAAGGGGAGGAGGAGAAAGAGCCAGAGAACCTGGGCAAACTGCAGTTTTCCCTGGACTATGATTTTCAGGCTAATCAGGTATGCAGGGCTGTGGGGGCAGAGTGGGGAATGGGGAGAGACCTGGGAGTTGGGTGGAAGGGGGATAGAAACAGCTCCCTTGGAGATGTGTGGGCGCTGCTCTTCCCTTAGAATGAGGCAGGCTGGAAACGGCAGGGCCTATAGCTCTGGACGTTGATGCTGGCTTGGCCACCAGCCTGCTTTGCGAAAGGTTCCAAGTTGATTATGCTATTAACCTGCCCACCAACCTTGGGCAAAGCAACTTCTCTTTCAACTTCAGGTTCCCTAAATGCCATTCTAAATTCCTTGGGGTGGAAATGGAGACCAATTTTCCTCTCTAGCACCAGCCTCCCCTCATTCCCCTGCCCCAACTGCCTCCTCTGGGAAGGAATTGGTGGGAACTGGGTCTGGGGCCAGTTGTGGTATTGGAACTGTCCTGAGACTCAGGCCCCTTCTCCCCTCTCTCTCCACAGCTTACTGTGGGCGTTCTGCAGGCTGCTGAACTGCCTGCCCTGGACATGGGAGGCACCTCAGACCCTTATGTCAAAGTCTTCCTCCTTCCTGACAAGAAGAAGAAATATGAGACCAAAGTCCATCGGAAGACACTGAACCCTGCCTTCAATGAAACCTTCACCTTCAAGGTGCTGAGGGCTGGAAGGGTGACTCCAGCTCCCTCCCTGATCCCAATTCTCCGCTGAGTTCTACAGACCTTTCCTTGGTCTTTAGCCATTGCTCAGCCTGGAACAATGGCAGCCTGGACTGCAGGGCCCCCCTGGCCTCTTTGGAGGATGGGGATCCCTCCCACCCCACCCTCACACTCTGCTCCCCAAAAGCCCTGGGTCTTTCTCTGTCTTCGCACACTAACTGGGACCCTGTGGGCTGGAATAGAGGCCTCTGCCCATAGCACCCCTGGAGGTGCGTGAATCGCTCCGGCCCCCTCTGATTCTGCTTGTGCCCTGCAGGTGCCATACCAGGAGCTCGGGGGCAAAACTCTGGTGATGGCCATCTATGACTTTGACCGCTTCTCCAAACATGACATCATTGGAGAGGTAAAGGTGCCTATGAACACAGTGGACCTCGGCCAGCCCATTGAGGAGTGGAGAGACCTGCAAGGCGGGGAAAAGGAGGAGGTAAGAGCAGAGATGAGGCCAGGTCAGGCAAAAACACGAATGTACAGGTGGGCTTCCACCTCTTGGCATGATGGAAATAGGATGGGCTTTGGAGGCAGGCGACCTGGGTTAGAATCCCAGCTCCACACTGCCTGGCTGTGTGAACCTGGGCAAGTTGCTTACACTGTTTGGACTCGGGTTCCCTCCTTTAGTCTTTTTTTACAGATGAGGATTCACTACCTGCATAAAGTGCCTAGCGCAGTGACTGGTATTTGGTAGGTACTCAAATAAATACAAACACCATTATTATTGTTACTCCTAAGCTTCTGCTATTACCTAAGGCCTGTGATTCATGCCTCTGTGCCTCAGTTTACCCATAAGGAAACTCATGTTTGTTCTAAAGGATACTCAGCAGAGGGACTTGTCCTCCCAGAACTGCTACAGCATCCATTCACTCAGTAAATATTTGCTGAGCAATTGCTATATACCTAAAACTCCATTTTAACTATTCCTCCTTCTGGGCATCAATCATTTGTTTTGGCCAGGGCCCTGCTACCCAGCACACTCTAGGCAGTGATGGAGGGCTGAGTAGAGAAGCTTAAGACATCCTTTTATCCTTTTTGTCCCCTGTGCCTGGGAGGAAGTCCAGCACACCTGAACCAGGACCTGTGTGATGTGGTCAGTCTTGCCCTGGGTGGCTTTGACTTTGAGCAGCTTTGACTCTGCAGTGTGGTGTTGGCCTTAGGAATTAGGAGCCCTGGGTCCTTGGCCTGCCTGCAGTGCTAAATTGTTGTGTGACTTTGAGCAAACCATGGCCTCTGGGAACCTCAGTTTCTCATTGGTTACGAAGAATTCTTGTCTTGTTTACATGAAAGAGTTGCAGTGATAGTAACAAAAGAAGGGATGCAAATTGCTCCGAAAACCACAAATCATACTACAAGTGGAATGGTCCACAAGGAGAGACCTTGGTGGGTGGGAGTGTTCAGGGAAAGAAGGCTTCTGAGACATTCAGTCCCTCAGGGCCCTTGGAGGTGGACATGTGGCTAACCCCTGGGCTTCTCGCACCCCTTTCCACCTTACCAGAGCCTGGAGTAGGAGCCCAAATATACTGCCAACCTCCCAGATCTCAGATCCACCCAGGGATCCACAGCTGTCCTCTACCCCCCTCATCCTCAGCCCATAGCTCCTGAGGTCCCAACCTGTCACTTTCAGGGACTTTGTTGCATTGCATCAGGGGGCCCCAAGATCAGATGCTGGAAGACCTTCTCGGCCATCACATATATGGGGACTGGTGATGAGGGAGGCAGGGACACGTCACTGCCTTGCTAATTTTGGCAAGAAAGAGGCCAGCCATGAGAGAGGCACTAGGATGGCTGAGATGACCCAAGTCCTGCTTTTCCCCCGGATAGCCAGAGAAGCTGGGCGACATCTGTACCTCCCTGCGCTATGTACCCACGGCTGGGAAGCTCACTGTCTGCATCCTGGAGGCCAAGAACCTCAAGAAGATGGACGTGGGCGGCCTTTCAGGTATGTGGAGAGCTTCTGGCTGCCATTGGGTGGCACCAGCGAGCCAGTTAGCAGAGTTTGCACACTCCAGTGAACAGGAACACTTTGCTGCCCTGGGACTGAGATGTCTCCTCGAGGAGCGGTGGAGCCTTGGCTTCCCAGCCCCTCCTTTTCTCCAAGGGCCCCTTGTGCCCGTCAGAACTGCCTTCCCAGTGCTCTCTGGCCTTGCACTGTGGGCTACAGAGAAAAGGATCAGAGAAATTTCATCCCCAGATAAGTTCGTGACTTAGGATTTTACTTCTCCCAGGGAAATGGGCAGGGCTTCGCCTAAAACGTGATACCACAATCGGGACATGTTTCCAGAAGAGGCTGTAGGCTCTGCTGGCTCTGCCCTGAAAAGGGGAGGGTGAGGGAAAGGGGTGGAAGATGCTCTGAATGTCACATTTACCTGGCAGTGAATGGGGCTGCCATGGCACAGGGCTCTGGAGAATGAAGCCTGCTGCTTCAGCCGCCTTCCCAGAGAATCAGCCCTGGGCATGGGCTCCAACCAGCATGTTTCAATGCCAGCTCTGGCTCTGTCACTGACCTGCTGTGTGACCTAGGACAGGTCATTTCTGTTCTTTGGCCTCAGTTTCTCGTCTGCAAGATTAGGAGGATTGGACTGGGATCATGACCCAGCAGATGTGTGTCCTGACTTTAGCACTCCCCACCCCCTCCCCAGCACAGGATCACAGATGAATCCCCATACCCTTTCTCACAAGGCCTTAGATTCAGAAATGCCCCCCACCCAATGCTTCAGGAAGCCACAACCAACTGGTCAGAGTTGGTCCTTGACGTGAAGTCTTTTGCCACCTTTGAACTGGATGGCGTGACTTGGGGCTTTCTGAGGGCCTGGTCTCAGCAGAATGAAGACCCCATCTTGACCGATGCTCTGGGCAGGCCTTGGTACATTTGGCAGAAGGGCTAGGGGCTAAGGGGAACCTCTCTGGGGTTGGGATTCTCCCTCCGCAGACCCCTATGTGAAGATCCACCTGATGCAGAATGGCAAGCGGCTCAAGAAGAAGAAGACAACCGTGAAGAAGAAGACCCTGAACCCATACTTCAACGAGTCCTTCAGCTTTGAGATCCCCTTCGAGCAGATTCAGGTGCTGGAGCCCTGGGGTCCTAGGCATGGAACAGGGTTTGGGGAGGCAAATATGTATGGGGAGGTTGAAGAGCGGGAACTCATCCAGAGACCACGGAATAGCCTTTCTTGGTGGGGGAAGGCTCGAGGTCTAATGGTGCCTAGGTGGGATCTCCTTCCCAAGTGCTTCAGGGATCCCCCTTTTCTGATGAGATAAACATGAACTAATTCAAAAAATTCTGCAAATCATTCCTTTAGGACTTGCAGGACCATGGTCATGCGCACAGGTGTATGGGGGTGTAGCAAAGGTGCCAGAGGTGTTGGGAGCTGGCTGAGAGGGTGGGACTGGCCGCTGCCACCTCCATCCTCTCCAGCCACATCCTGTCTTGGTCATCCCTGCCCCACTTCTACTGCTCTCTAGGTCCTTTCCATCTACTCCTCTGATTTGCTTCCTCTCCTCTTTCCCACCACCCTTCCAGCCTTCTCCACTCTTCCTTCCTTCTCACCAGCAAGCTCTGTAAATATTGGAGATGAGGTCTGGTTTTTACCATTTCCGGGTATGAGTGGGATCTGGATATGGTAGGACAAGAGGCCGACCCACCCATTTGGGCGGGGAGTCAGGCTCAGCTGGGGGCTTGCAGAGTGGTCGATTATCATGGAGTCTTGGTCTCTCCTTCTTTGTAGTGAACTGATCCCACCCCCTCTCCTCCCCACAGGAGGGCTGGGGGCAAGGGTGCAAGAGAATCTTCAGAGTCGGTACTGTCATCTATGGAGATGTGTATGATGTTATTGATGGAATACTTCAAGGGAACATTGAGCAGCTCAGTGATAACGTTAATCCAAGAGAAGTCCTCATTGCAGAGAATTTTACATCTAGAGCATCCTGACCCAGGCATCTCAAATTCAACATTTCTAAAACCAATGTAATGTTCTTCTCCCTACCTCTTCCCAGCCAAGCCTGTTTCATCTGAATTCTGTTTTCAGTGAATGACCCCACAGTCCATCATCTACCCAGTGGCCCAAGTCAGAAACCTGGACATCACCTTAGACTGACTGTTTCCTTTTTCCTTTCTCATTTATCCAACATACTTTACTGAGCATCTCCTAAGTGCTAGGCACTTGCTAGGGGATGAGGAAATAAGTGTGTAATCGACACGGTCCTTGCTCTCAAGGACCTCACAGCAGGAGGGCACCAGTAAACAGTCTAGTAAAGCACAGTGAGACGACAGCTTCAATGTTCATGAAGTGGAGGACTGTAGTGAGGCTTCCCAGAGAAAGCTTGGTCCTGAAGGATGAATCTGAATTGGCTGGAGTCACAGGAGAAAAAGGTATCAACCATTCAGCAAATCCAGCTGATCATCAAGTCCTCTTGATTGTCTCTCTAAATACCCCTCCAACCTGGTTTTGACTTCCCATCCCCATTGTGCCTGCCTTGGTTCAGGTATTTGGGATCCATCCTCCCAGACCCTCCAGCATCCTCCAACGGGTCTCTTCCCTGCCATCAGGCCCACTCCTCCTTGAGTGAATCTTCCACCTCAATGCCAGGGCTCTCTCTCTCAAATGTCCACAACACTCCTTTACTTAAAGTCGTCAGGAGTCCCCTACTGCTTGCCTGAAAGACAAAATGCAAACTCCTCAGCTGACCCCAACCTACTTTACCAGCCTCATTTTCTGCCTCACTGCTTCTCACCCTGTACCTCAATGACTGATTAATGTTTCTCAGATGCCAAAGGTACTCTCAGGTCTCTATGCCTCTATGCAAGATAATCTGTTTTCCTGGAATCCTCTTCCTTCTTTTGTCCTCCTAGAGAAATTCTCAGACTTCATGTCCCAGTCACCTCTTCTGTGAAGCCTTTTCTGATTGGCCCCAGCAGGACTGTCACCTCCTCTGAGTTTCCACAGTACCTTGTGCCTATCTCTCTAGCATAACCTTTATCACTTCATGTTGTAAGTTTTCAGTTACATGTCTGCTGATCTCATTGAGGTGAAATTCATCTTTTCATTTTTCCTTCCCTCTTCTCCCCCTACAAGCGCTTAACAGTGTCTAGAGCACAGTACACCCTCAATAAATGCCCAGTGGTAGAAACAAAGGCTGCCAAAGGCGTGGCCTCTGCTTCCATGTCAATTCAGTCTTCACTGGAGCACAGATGAAACCAAGGAGCCTCGGGAGGCCTTTCCTTCCCAATCATTTGGAGTAGAGGTTGATGGAGGATAAATTTGGTCAGGGGATCCCACGTCTCTGTCTGCCAACTCCCTCCCTCCTTTGTTTTCCTTGCAGAAAGTCCAGGTAGTGGTCACCGTGCTGGACTACGACAAGCTGGGCAAGAACGAAGCCATAGGCAAGATCTTCGTGGGCAGCAATGCCACAGGCACAGAGCTGCGGCACTGGTCTGACATGTTGGCCAACCCCCGGAGGCCCATCGCCCAGTGGCACTCGCTCAAGCCTGAGGAGGAGGTGGATGCACTCCTGGGCAAGAACAAGTAGACAGCAGCGGCTGGGACCCCACACCTTTCACGGACACTGACAAGATCCAGAGCTATCAATACCTCAGTTATGCAACCTTAGAGGTTTTCTTTTTTCTTTCATTTGTTGGTGGTTGTGTCCTTGTTTTTCCTTGTTTTTCTCTTTTTAAAGACCAACTTCCCTTTGATGGCTGTGTGAGGAGAGTCCCCTAAGAGGTGAAAGAGAAGCCTGGCTCTGTTCATGGTCCCAGGAGCTGCCCTTGCTGCATGCCGTCACAGTTCCCCCGACTCTTTCAAAGCTTCACATCTGCCTCACCCCAAGCGAGGTCCTCTACTGGCGCAAGCTTGCAGCACTTCCTGTTTTTTGAGCCTTTTGGACCAACAAAATGGCAGCACATCCTGCTTCCTGACAGGGAAGGCATCACGGTGGCTAATGATCCGTGTGTGTGTGTGTGTGTATGTGTGTGTGTCGTGTGTGGTGTGTGGTGTGTGTGTGTCTTTGAGCATCTCTCTTCATTCCTGGAATGAGCCATGGACAGTAAAGTTGTGTGGGAAAAGAAGGCTCTTTGGGGACCCTGACATGAAGAAGTCCACTAAGTGGGAGATCTTCTCTCATCTATGGCAAAGTCTCAGGATCCTGTTCAGATGCCGGGGCTTTCATACTCTTCTTGGTGGCTATTTGGGAGGCAGCAAGATGTGAAGACTGGATGTGTTCAGAACTAGGACCAAACGATGCCATCAAAGACTTCCTCCTGCCAGTCATGGTTTCCCCAGAAGTGTGGTTCCGGGGACATTCATGGATATGAGCTATTCACTAGTTGGGTCAGACTCTAACAGGGACTCTCAGTCCCAAAATCTCACTCTTATTGACAATAAATATCAAACTATGAAGAAACAGAAGTCCTATTACCAGAAAGACCAAAATTAAACTCCTGGATCGTCACCCCATCCAGTGGGAAACACAGATGCTTTCTCCCTTTCCAGAATATAAGCAGCCCAGTTCATTTGCATTTATTCCCCACTGTGCTTTTGCTTCTGTTTCTCTTTTAAGTGGAGCAACACTGTCTGAAGACACGTTATCTGTGCAGAGCCAGAGAACTTTAAAAGGAAAGTTTAAATGTTCTTAGTTCCCCTGAGGTCCAGGTAAGAAGGGGGTGGTAAGAAGAGGATGGGGGACAGATGGCTGAGATTTCCTGGGTGGAGATATAGGGGAGCACTGGAATTCCCCCCAGACTCCCACTCCTTGCTCCTTTGGCCTTCTGCCCTCCATGCTGGAGAGCTGATAGGTAGCTGGAGTGGCCCAGGGAGACCTATAGGGAGGACTCGTCCTACCATTAGGGGGCTTCTCTTTATGAATACTAAGAAACAAAGGGCATCCATTCCAAATAAGTAGCAGAGGAGACCTTCTGGGCTTTCTACCCATGCTCAGTTGTGTCCCATTCCCTGTTCACCTTCTGTCCCCAGCACTGATATAAAAGCCATATATATGTTAGTCAGGTTTGCACTGAGTCTTCTTCCAAACCTTCAGCCTGGACAACAGAGTGAGGTCCCCTTGTGGCCAGAGGCCATCCTTCCTTGCCTCCCTTCCTTTGGCCTCTCTCTTCTATCCATGAAGCCCTCAGGCCCTTGCCATTTTTTCACCACAGAAAACTCATGGCTTCTCCAGAAGCCTGAGTATCTCTCTTTCCCAGTACAAATGGCAGCATTTCTATCCTGCCCCATCTGGGCCACTTCAGCTTCCTGTAGACACCCGAGACAGATGGACAGTGTTGGAGGGAATCAGGCTTTGGGGATCCAGCGTGAAGAAGTTGCAGAGTGTCTTTTTATTTTATTTTAAAAAGGGGGAAGGGGCTTTTGGTTTTGCTTTGTTTTTTGGATGGAGTGGGGGAAATGAGGGAATACCCCCACCAGAAACAGACTGGGAAGCCTCCCTGTCTCTCGGAGATCCTTCTTTGTCTTGTTAGTGGTACATGGGAAGTTATAGTTTTACTGGGGGGAGTGTGTGTGTGTGTGTGTGTGTGTATACTTAACGATGGGAAGGTAAGACTCTGATCAGGATTATGAACTGTGGTCCTTGGGACCAAAGGTGTGGTCATGGTAGAGAGTTGTAGGACAATAGGGTGCTTTCAGAATCTGGGTGGCCACAGAGTGGGATTTCCTGGTATGGACATCAGAAGTCACTGGACTCTTCTCCCATCCCCAGAGTTGTGGGATTTTGGTGCTTTCTCAGGGTCTCTCCCCAGACTCATTCTCCTCACCCATATCCCACAGACTCATTCGTGGAGACCCCCTTGTCAATATCCCCTCTACCTTTACTCCTTTGCCCTTTCCCAATTCACCTTCTACCACCTGGGATTCTTTTCCATTCATGAACTTCATTCAGCCCTTCCAAAGCCCAAGATTTGCACTCCCTTGACAGGGAGGAAAGGCAATGGTAGGAACCTCTGGTGGTCTGGGTGTCCATGTGCCTGGTGACCAGGGCTGGATTTTATTACTCTGAGCCTACTGCTAGTGAGCAGCCTTGAGGGCTGGGGACAGGTTGCTGAGTGACTTTGAATCTTGGCACCAGTGTGGAGCCAGTGTGGGTGTGGGGAGCAGTGCCTTCCCCAGGTCCCAGCTGGTCCTGATGTGCCATCTAGCGGATGGCATCTGTCTTGGTCCATAGGCTTGGTGGGAACATGCTTCTGCTTGTGTGTTTTCCATACCTAAGGACTGACATAGCTGAAACCACAGGGCATCATGCCAAACACTCACTACTGGGCAGGTTTATTTCTGGGGATGTCAGGGTACTGGGGTGTAGGCACTAAGCAGGATAGAGTTAGGGTGTTTGGCTAGTAAGGCGTTCTGGACGCCTCTGGGGCTATAAGTTTTCATCTCAAAGTCTGTTCCAGAGAAAGGAAAGTAGTATAGAGGTGATTTTTAGAGAAGCTGAGACCATGAAAATCCAAGCCTAATCCCACCCAGAAACTAGGGGAAGGTCTGAAAGCTTGTTTTCTTCTTCCTCCCTGAATAATTGTTCCAGAAGGGATGCTCATTCTGTCAGAGCTACAGACAGGTTTCTGGACTTTGGAAGTGGAAGCTGAGGCCTGGGGAAGGCTGGGTAAGGAATGCTGGGGCAATCCCAGACAGTAGGCAGGTGCTCGGCATGAATGAGAAGTGACTTTCCTGGAGTCCCTCAGCTGGAGGATGAGACAGCAGGGATCAGGCCACAGTCTCAGATCCTGATCTTTCTTCCTAGGAAAGCATACATAACTTGTGTCTGCGGAATCAGTATGGGATGATTTTGCTGGCCCAAGGCTTCAGCGAGAGGGAGAAGAGGGGTCGCTACAGCCCTCCTGCGGGTAAAAGCAGCTCTCTTATAAACCTGCCTCCATGCAGTGGGGTGGGGGGGTAAGGGCGGGTGATAGCAAAGAGGTTGATGAACCTCCCTGGGTTTGGGGAGTGACAGTTTCCATGTTCCCTTACTGTCCTAGGTTAATTCATAAGGCATCTGAGTCCTGGGTCTCACCCAACCTCATAGAGAAAATGCCTGTTCCTGAGGGCATCCCCTCCCACTCAAAGGTACAAAGAGATTGAGCCAGGAACTGCCCTCATATCCTCTGCTCTGCCTCTTCCCTTCCCTTTCCTCTGCCCCTCCCACTTAAAGCTGTTTGGGGCCCTTTCTCAGAGCCCTGGGTGGTGGCAGGCAGGGAGGAGTCCCAAGATCCTGGTGGCCCAGAGCCCCATTCTGTGGTTGCCAAATAAAAATATGGATGCCCAGTTACATTTGAATTTCAGTTCAACAACAAACAATTTTTAAGTGTAAGTATGTCCTAGGCAATAGTTGGGACATATTATACTAAAAAATAATTCGTTGTTTATCTGAAATTCAAATGTAACTGGCCATCCTGCATTGTGTCTGGGAACCCTGCCCTATGACTTTTCCCCTCTCCCTTTGGTCCCAGGGGGCCAGGAACCCCAAGGATTTGACTTAACCAGTTTTTTGAACTGCAATATTGAGAAGGGGACACTGTGACTTGAAGACACATGAATTACTTTATTTTTTAAGCAACAACAAAATAAGAACCCTCTGAAGCCATTTGAGCCTCATCTGCCCCGATCCATGTATATTTAATTATATATAAAAGAAGATAATTACCTAGAAACATATGAACAGAATCTTGTTTAATCAAGATGCATGTCTATAACTTTCTGTAAATAGCCGCATGGCAATGCTGAGAGTCCCCTTGATCCCCAACCTCAGACCCATTTTACAGAACTGGTTGAGGCTGCTCCTTTGATTTTATGTTGTGTAAAGTCTTTGTCCCCCAGCCCCACCCCTGCCTCCTCCCATCGGGAAACCTCCCCATGGGAGTCATCAGTGGGCGGGAGTCGGTGCCTGCCCCAGTCCAGCCCTGCCTCGGGAGATGCTAGAGGTCGCCCTGAAGGCCTGTTTGCTGCACATCTGTCTGCAGAGCCAACCCTTGGGGCCCGGTGCAGTGTCCAGCCCGGTATCTGGCATCCCAGTAGCTTCCGTGTTCTGTGTATGTGTGTGGTGTGCCCCTTCCTCCCACTGTCTGAATTCACTGAAAAGCCATAAAGGGGGCCTCCTGATGGAGACTTGGCCTCCCTTGGCTCCTCCCAGGAGCCCCCGTGTCCCTCCAACTGGCTCCCCACAGAACACTTGTGAAGGGCTCACCTGTTGTCACCCCCTCCTGCTCCCTCAGTCCTGTGTCATGAGAATGGATGGTGTCCAGGGCTTCCGGTGGGGCCTTAGGCGATGCCCATGATGGCCCTGCCTGAGCTGGCTTCCTCGGCCTGGGTTCACAGTTCAGCTCCATCTCTATGCTGGGCGAGGAGCAAGCAGCAGTGGGACTCCATGGTTCTAGATACCTTTCCTGGGGTCCCTGTGGAGGCAACCAGGATTTTCAGGAGCAGCCAGTCAGTGGCTCAGCCAGGGGCTCAGCCAGGGATGACGGAACCATCCCTGCTTACTCACCTCTGTGGTATGAGGGTCGTGGGTGGTGATGGAGGAGGGACTCACGGAGAGGCCGGTGAATACAGGGGCTGATGCTCTTTTCTCGTGTGTCCTCCTGCAGTCTGACAGAAAGCAGCCCAATAGCAGGGTGACCTCAGGGCTACCAGGGCTCCCCTGAGAGTGGGGTGGGCAGGTCCAGCTGTGAAGGAGGCTCAGAGGCTCAGGCAGAGCAGGTGTGGACTAAGCCCGCTGACCTTCACACCTGCTCCCCAGTGAAGCCCCAGTCAATTGCACCAAGCAGCAGAGAGGCGAGTAGAGGGGCCTGGGGGCTTCCGAGGCCTCAGGTCATCCTGTTGAACTGAGATGGACAGGTAGCCCCCCTGCCTGCCGCCCCTGGCCCCATGGGCACCTGAGGGCAGTACTGCATGGGAAGGGTCCAGGATGCCTCAGGCCTGACAACTGTGACGAGTATGAGGAAGGATGGAGAGAATGGGAGGGTAATCAGGCAGGGCACATTCGATGAGGCCAGAGGTGGCGAGGCAGGCTTGCCCTGCACAAACCATAACACATGAGCACACAGAAGTCCCAGGGACTTTTGTGCTGGGACATGGAAGAGTGAGGAAGGTGGAGGGGACCATTTCAGAGCAGGCTGGAATCAGGTGTTTGGACGAGTGAAGACATGTCTTGCTTCCTCCAGCTCTCTCTGGGGCCTTCCCACTCTCCACACCCATAGCAGAGACAGAAATTGAGGCAGGAGTTGAGAGTGTCTGTCTGGTGAGGTGATGGGAGCAGTGTGCGTGGGGCACCAGGAGTTCCTCCATCCTGCCTGCCTTAGCGATCAGGACTGTAGTGGGGCCTCTTCAAAGATGCTGACCTTTCTGCCCTGACTCCTGCCCATCTAAGGACTTGATTTATTGCTTTCTGAAAACCCTGGGGCTGAAAACTTCAAAATCAGGGCCTGGCAGAGCCTAGCTTCCCCCAGGTCAGCCCACCAGGAGCCCTGCCTTTGTCTCCATAGGAAGGACACATGTACAGCCCTGCCCCCGGCCCATTCCCCACCTCTGCTTGGCAATGCTCTCCATCTCCCTTATGTGGACTCTTGTTCTTGTCTGATCTCTTGTCAAATTGTTATTTTGTAATGAGCTGCGTCTCCTTATTAAAGAAATGAGCTGAAAGAAACCTGGGGGTGGGGGGTGTCTCTGGTTGTTTTTGCTGCGCTGAGGTGGGGGTGAGGGTGTGGGAGCTGTGGGTGAGGGTGTGGGAGCTGTGGGTGAGGGTGGTGAGATGGTCCTGAGGCTCTGGCCTCTAACCCAGAATCTCCCTTCAGGGAAGCACCAAAAGGGGCTGAGGTCCCCTCTCTCCTGGGGTTGGGGGAAGACCAGATTGGCACTCTCGTGGGTGCTGGGGCCCACACATCTCCTGAGGACACATGCCAGGCCTGTGGAATTGTGGGGAGCATGGTGGTGCCGGGGAACATTGTCTGGGAAGCTGGGCGGGGTGGTGGTGGGGACTATATTCTTGAATTCCCTTCCAGTAGAGCTGGGCTTAGGGAATAGCCACAGTCTGACCCCAATGACAAGAGGGAGGCTGGCCCTGGGAAATGGGAATTTGAAAAGAAAGAATTTCTACAAAGTCCTCAATTGTCTCTTTGCAAAGAACTTGAAATGTCTTTAACTTCTAAAGCAAAGGTGTTAGGGACCAGGGATAGGGTTTCAGAATTTTTAGGGAAAGGGAGAGTAGGGCAGCATTGCTCCCAAAGACCAGGGAAGAGGAAAACTCCTTCTTCAGTTCCCACTTCCACCTGTCTCATCTGCTTCAGGATAGACCAGCGGCTACCATTTTCAGTTTACACCAGCACCTGTCCTCCAGGAACACCATTGGCTAGATGTGTGTTTGTCCATAAGGTCCAATAGCATGGGGGCAGTGAAGGCAAGCCAGGGATGGGAGCTGCGCACCTGAGGGAGCATGAGCCCAGATCCTTTAACATCTATCCTGTCTTGCTGCTTCAGTCCCTGAGGCTGCGTAGGGTGAGGGGCATGAGCCTTTCAGCAGGACTGGGATTGACCACCTGAGGGTCTCCTGGCTGAGAATGTGAGCTTTTTACTCTGCTAATAGGCTGTGGCCTTCTTTCCCTTGAAGAGGGCTGGACCATGTGACAGCTAGGTGATACTGTCTCTGCAGACCTTACTACAACCAGTGGGGGTCAGAAAGAGAAACATTTGCAGTCTAGGAACCCTTTGCATTGGTCATGCTTCTTTGCCTCTGTTTTGCGCCCCAGGACAGGACTGAATTCTTCAACCATGACATCAAGTGTGTTTGTTCTGCTGCTGCTTGGGTTGCAAACAGCTGGGTGACAGCAGGGGAAAAGAATCTTCCCTCCCTGACCTCTCCCCAAGTCAGTGACCAGGGATTTCCGCTTGGCAGGAAACACAAGGCTGAGCAAAGCCAGAGGCAGGGCTTGCTGGATGCAGAAACCAGACCCAGATCCTGGCTGCCTGGGGTCAGACCTGGCCACCTACGTACAAACCCTGCCAGCGGGCCTGAACAGCTCCTTTCTGGGCATGGCTCCTTCATTTTGAGTTTAGATTTAACCTTCAATAACCCCCAAGTTAACTACATTTGTAGTTTGGAACTACAGAATAGTTCTGGATCTCCCGACTTAAACAATGACCTCATGAAGACTGTTATGTATACAGCAGATGACTAAGGGTGGTGGCAGGAGACTTCCATGAGCCCGAGGAAATCACCACCTAGACCTCAGCTTTCCCAGGTACCACAGTGTGCTAGTAGTCACCTGGATGGCCTCAACACCCTTGTCACTTAAACCTGGTGTCTTCCAAGAACTAACCACTCTCTTAGTTACTTGAAGCTTAGAACCTTGATATCTTCTTATGGTTCTTTTGAACTCCAATCTAGGCTTCTCCTTGGCCTGACTCCATTTAGGAAATTCCTTGATCCTACCAGAGACCCTTATCAGTGGCCATGACTCACTGTGGCTGTCCCTGGGGAAGGGGCCTCTATGTGGACAGGAGTTGTAGCAGGCTGGTGGGCAAGGCCCCCACCAATGGTAAAGAGGATGTAAAATCACAAGAGGCTGCCCCAGATGTGAGATTCTATAAATCCCATGCTCTGAACTGTGGAGACAGTCACAAAGTTAAAACACAGTTTTATTTACTCATTTATAAATACTGTTGTGTTTACAGGCATCATATAGATGTGAATATTATTATTCCCAAACTTTGAAACACAGAATACTCAATACTATATAATAACAACCAGTAAAACAAAACCATTCATCTTAGGGTTGAAAGGCCACTCAAAATTGCATAAAAATACATTCAGTTCACAAAGCAAGTCTGGCTTCTTCTCCCTAAACACCCCCCAACCCCACCCCATCCCAGGTGTATTTACAGTGGACTGAAGTTAATCCATACAACTCAGCTGAAAAAGTTATATCTGGTGCGTTAACCTTGGTGGAAATAGGGTGAAGGGTGGAGTAAAGACACAAAATGCTACCACTAAAATGGGAGAGGCATGAAGACACCAGGGTGATTCTTTTCACCCCTGTTGATCAAAGTCAGGGCAAAGACAAGAAGGAAGGAAAACCATAAAGTCAAAGTCTTGAGTGTGAACTACTCAACTGAGCATAGGCTGTATCTTCACCAAGAAGGATGCAAAGGTGAAACATTCTTTCCTTCCTTCTGCAGAGAAATCATTGCCTGGTGTGCCAGCCAGTGGTAGGCACAACCTTTCAAAAGTTCAAGGGATGCTGGCTAGAAAAGGAGGTATTCTGGATTGCTGCATCCTCTCAGAACCTTTTCCTACTCCGCAGCCTGCCTCCTGGTGTCTTTTTTCCTCCAAACTCTTTTTATGTGGCCTCTCTTCATCAGAAGGCAAGCAGGACTCGGTTCCGGGTTTCAGTAGAATGGGAGAAAGGACAGGCAAAGGCACAGATATTAGGCGAGAGTCAAGCTACTTCTGGCCCTAGCATGTCCCTTATTCAGGAACAGTGGGCCCAGGGGACCGGCACTCTGACTCTCAACTCTGATTTTGGGAGAACATTAGCGGCTCTTAAGAGGCTCCCCACCATCAGTGTGCCTTTCCTGAATCCTTGCTCTTTGAATGGGCTGAGCTGTTGCCACCAGATGCACTGATACACTGATTAGGTTTGTGCTGGGAAGACACACTTCTGTTTTAAGCTATAAACAGTCTCAGGACAAAGAGTAAACCAGATATGGCTACTCATGGTCTCCTTGGCCAGGCTATGGAGGAGTCATACGGGCCTACAAGTCAAACCTCATCTCTGAGGGGACATTAGCATAGCCAGGGAGCTTTGAAACTGGGAAGAGGGGACAGTGGTGGTGGTGGTGGTAGTCGTTGGTATATCCAACTTCTCCGGGAATCTTGGCTGATTCATGGAAAACCACCTCTCTAAAGCACCCTCGGCTCCAAGTGAGAAAAGCAAGGAATTAAGAATGTGGAGGGAGGTGAGAGGGAGAGGAGTGAAGTGTATGTTTATCCTGGAAGGACATAAGAGCATCCTGATGTCACCTTAAGGGGCCACCCAAGCAAATCTTTATTGGAAACATCAGGGAAAAATTTGGAGGAGAAATAACAGAAAATATCACTCTGGCAGATTCACAGTCCAAAATGATAAGCAGATGAATTGGGGAACAGCTCAAATAGGTCCTTTGGGGGATTAGAAGGGAGGGGGAAAAAAACAAAAGATAGGATTTAGTAATATACTTGGATAAAATTGGTTTCTGAGTTCTCATTTGTAATCAAGTATATGCCAGACCTCATTTTAAAAGCTCCGGGCTAGCAAATGTGCATGTGAACACACATAAGCTAGATGCAAGAGTTATCCCCAAATTGCTAAACCTTTTTAGGTAAGGCCAAAACATTCATTAATGGTATTGTCTTTAGACACACCCACCTCTTACTTACAGTTCTCCCGAAGGAGGGCTTCCGGGACACTGGGTTGTAAGCCAAACCTGGGTTCTATGTTTGCCCTCAACCCCAACTCTCCAAGGAGAAGTGAATGCATCTTCTTTTACCATGCAGCTGCTGGCTGATGGTCAAGATTCTGTGTTTTTTCTTAGGCCTCAGAAATCACCTCATTTCTAATAGCTGTGACCAACAGTTCCTGGACTACAATGAAGTTGAAGTTGATCTATTTTCCAATCTAATCAGAACACAAGAGATCAATAGCTGTCCCTGATAGGGTCTACTCCTTCCTGAGCAGTGTCAATACCCATTAAGGAAGCTGATTAAAATCTCTGCTCAGCTGGAGCCTGAGGGATGAAGTCACCAGTGAGACAGAACTCATCTCTGTGTGCCAAAGCTTTGGTTCTGTGAAACTCTCTTCCTTCCCAGTACTTGCAGCTTCCACCCTGCTCTATGTCCAAAGCCCCTGGGCCTTCTGCCTTCTTCCCATCACAGCACACAGCCACCTCCACTTCCAGGGTCTCTGCCCTTTCACTCCAATTACACCAGGTCCTGTAGGAGGCTTGCAAAAGCCAAGTGCTGTTCCATGCAATGTGGTTGTGTGGACTCTGGGTTTGTAAACACTTACTGCTTTGGTAGTCTCCTCTTCAGACCTGCTTTGAAGGAAAGATCATCTTGAATGGTATCAGAACCTCCTACTTCTGATAGTCCAAAATCCAGAGGGGGAGCTCAATGGAACTAAAGATTGAGGTTCTTATCGAGGAAAATTTTCTTGCTGCTGTAAGGCAGAGTTCAAGACAATGAACCAGATGGTGCTAAGCAGAAAAACTATTAGTCTGCTATTTGGGTGTGAAGAGCCAGTGTAGATCACATTTGGAGAAAGCTGAGGAAAGGTGGTTGAGGAAACCTATGAAGCAGCGGGTCTGTTTCCTATTAAAACAACTTGTCCAAAGGCTGCCTGCAACAAATTGCTTTCTATCCATTTCTCCATGAGCTCCAATTTCCACCTCTGCAGGCTTTAATATTCTTACCAAGCCATCAGGAGGGAAAGCCATTGCAACATCATTCAATTACCCTCAATATTAAATTCACTTCCCAACAAGGATAAGAAGTCAACCTTGATGTGCTCATGTTAAACAGTTTAAATCCAGAAGAAAACAAAAAATTTTGGACTTGGATTTTTGAGATTAGAAAGAATTTTTGAAGCAGAAATCCCAATAAATGTTCTGATCTTCCTAAGAATGAATAAATCACAGAATTTTAAGCCAAAAGGAAAGGGCACATAAAGATTATCCAGTCCAACCTCATTTTACAGACAGGGAGGGTGACCTGCCCAAAGTCACATGACTAAAAGGAGAAGGTGTAGTAGTCTTGGAATACAGATGTTCTGACTTCTAGGGTCTTATCTTTTTTTGTTGCCTTTTTCTGTCCTCAAAGCTGCCTTGCTTATTGGGTTGGAAGAACTCACATCCTATGAGGGGTTAGACCCTGCCTTGAAAATCAGTATGGTAGGCTGGGCATGGTGCCTTACTCCTGTAATCCTATCACTTTGGGAGGCCCAGCTAGGTGGATTGCTTGACCAGCAGTTCAAGACCAGCGTAGGCAACATGGCAAAACCCCATCTCTATAAAAAAAATACAAAAATTAGCTGGGCGTGGTGGTGCATACCTGCGGTCCTAGCTGCTCGGGAGGCTGAGGTGAGAGGATCCCTTGAGCCTGGGAGGTGGAGGTTGCAGTGAGCTGAGATCACACCACTGCAATCCAGCCTGGGCAACAGAGTATGGTGACTAAGATCTGCAATAATAACTGGGCCTAGATTTAGGCCAATTGCACCACCTCTGATTGGTAAGTGTGTGCTTAAAGTGCAGTCAGTGCTGGCATAAACAATGGGGTTTGAGGGCCCCTGATGATATCTCTGAGGGAAGGATATCAGGGCTCCTGCAGTGTTACTTCACTGAAAAGCTCCAGTGGAACCAGTGGCTCATCCGGTAGAGTAGAATTTCCCTTTCCTTTTTGCTTAAATGCTGAATCCTTTCTGCTTTCTTTTTCCTTTTTGCACCTTTGGAGGTGCAAAGCCACCTGGAAGCTGAATAACTGGCAACACTTTAAATAGTTCTCTCTTCTTCAGGCTTCTTCTGCTCATTCCATGCCCACCTCAAGGGTGCCGACACTCACCAGTGGCCTGGACTGAAACACTGGCCTTTCTCTGAGAGGAGACAGTGTCTGTCTGTCGCTAGGAGAGGCTGCAAAGGGGCCAAAAATCCAGACACCTAACAAAGTACATGCCTTTGAGAGTTTCTTCTTCCATCATCTTTGGCTCAATTAAATGCCTCTAATGGAGAAATGGTCAGTAGTTCACACACACTTTCATGGGATCCACAGACTATTAAGTTGAGTTTTAGCTTCCTTGCTTCCTGAGTGGAACCATCTAATAAGCACATGGTTTGAGGAAGGGAAATGGGTAAAATGTTGCAAAACAGTGATCTTGAAATCTCACTAGTGGCCTCAGATAGCAATATATGAATCTAAGTCTTCTTAAACTTGGGGTGGGAACTAGCATGGAAACCACAGAAAACCCAGAAGAGAAGCAAACACATCCTGCAGTTGGAAGACAAGGAGGTTCTAGTGAACATCAAATGAGAATGGCCCACTAGAGAATCTAGTGCACTAAGTAAGCCCAAAGCAAGTCTATTCTTTAGATTCTTTAGTGGCAACACCCTGAGATTTGCGTAACCCTTTCGCTAGAGACTGGGATGGGGCTAGGGGTCATCACACTCTGGAGCTATCTGGAAAGGGATCAGCAGCCCTGGAAAAACAAACTTTAGCCACAGAATCTCTGGAATGGCCAAATCATTACTTTCAAAGGTGTGGCTCGGTTTTTGAAAAATAACAAATTAATGAAAACAGAGTTGTGCCAAGAACATTCTCTTTCCCATTCTGATATTTCATGTAAAGACTCTAAGTTAAGTGATAAACCTGTGCCACATGTTGTTAGCCAAGTCTGCAGCTATTTATTCAGCTTGAGCTGCCTGGGGTGCTCATGAGTGTCCAAACCAGCAGGTGAGGACTGAGGATTGTGGCCACTGAAGAGGCCAGTGGTAGGTACCTGTCCAAGCAGCACAAGAAAAGGGAGACCTGCTGATGCCAGTATCCAGAGAGAATTGCTGGCTAGTAGGCGGCCTATAACTACCACCTCATGGGGCTTCCAGACAATACAGTTGTGAAGGAATGGTATTTTATTTCTGGAGATAGACCAGAAATCAGTTCATCTAATAAAATTAAATGAGTAAGAGAAAGTACCTGAAATTACCTAGGACAGTTTACACTTACTTTCATGAGTTCCTGGCCATAGAATCCGGTATTCCTGAGATTGAAAAGCTTGCAAATTTCTTGTCACAAGGAAAACTTTCTGGCAAGAAAAGTCAGCTTTAACATGAAAGGGCCATGTGAAGTGGCAGGGGTGCAACACCAATCTAAGAGTTTTGAGAATCTGCCCCCAGTGCTTTTGAAAGGCACAAACAGATCTGAGGGGACTCTCTGTAACCCCTTTCCCTGGTCTATTGAGTGGAAAAGGGTCAAGATGTATTCCCAATAATCCAATTTTCTTTTCTTGAGAAAGCAGTATCATCTTCCTTCCCCAATATTCAAAATGTTCCAGGATAATCAATAAGTCAACACCTTATGTTGATTTCCTCTCCCAGAATGAAGGAAATGCTTATAGTGAAAGATATAAAACTTATTACTCTAATTTAGCATTCCCTGAGAACTGAACTTACAGTACTCCCATGATAATCCAAAGTCCCAAGATAGTAGCAGCTTCTCTTGAAAAATGGTTGGAAATGGAAGACAGAATTTTATATACTCTAAAAATGGGGTTTTGTCAGAGGAAACATATCTCCTGTTATGGAATTGGGATCTTGAATTACAGCTTCTAGTTTAAAGAGCATGTGATGTTTCAGAGGGAGGGCCATGGACAGCTACACGTCATGTCAGGAAAGGAATCAACAGGCAGAGGTAGTGTATGTTAAGGGAATGAACCACTCTAAACACTGAATATCATTGGTAACCCTAAAATGATGAGGATTTAATGACTCGCACACTCAAGTGAACCAAGGGATAAAGCTCCTACAAAAGGAAAATACTGTAAGTATTAATGCTAGGTTATCATCAAGAACTAATGGTTTAATTTTGCACTGGATGTGTAGAGTATTCTTTCCAGGCCTGGGCATGGTATTTTAAAGGCTGGTTTTGTCTAGAGGAGGATGGCCAAGATGTGACAGGTAAGAAAAGCATGCCATATGAGGAATGACTGAAAGGACTAGGGTAACAGCAGCTCAAAGTAGGACTGAGGGGGAGACCACCCACTGCACATATCTGAAGAGCTGTTAAAGAGTTGCAGATAGTAGATCTGGACTACAACGAGAATCCACAGGCAGACTTCAGCTGATATCAGGAAAAACTCTCTCGATTAGAGTTGCCCAACTTTTGAGTAATAAATGCATAGCCACCAGAGGCTACCTGACCATGCCTATGGGTCAAAACTGTGGTAGCAGGGGTCCCTGTGACACAATAATAGAAAGCTGGACCTAATGACCTCTGGGCCTTGCCACTCTAAACTTCCATGACTCTCATCAATGGGTTGAAAGTACTTCATTCCATTAAACCTCTATTAAGTGCCATTTCCCTATTAATTTCCAAGAAAGTAAATCTCTCCACTAAATCTAACCACTGGAAATAATCAAATTCACCACTATTCTCACAGTCCAGTGGGCTGCTATCTTCCACCTTCTTTGCCACAATGTTGCAAGTGGCCTCAGATACTTGACCTTCACCATATGTGTCTTTCCAGCCTGCTTCCACTTCCTAGTCCATCTCCCAACAATCTCCCCTCCCCACCTCTCATTCCTCCCTGCACTGACTTCATTTCTCATTAGAAGCAGGTGTCAGAGCGAAGAGAGGAAAACAAGGTCAAGGAAGTGAGGCAGAATGGGGTATTCAGAGCCAGATTTTCTTATAAAGAAAATCACTTTGAAGGGGGAAGTGGGAGATGAAAACAATGAGCTGACACTTATGCCATAGTCTAGCTTTCAGGGCAGTGGTGCTGCCACCAAGGCACCAGAGTGATGATTTTCTTGTCTCCAGAATAATGATTCCCCACAACGGCCAAAGACAACTGAGGTCAGGTGCTCTGTCCTAGCTTTTATACCATTGAGTGAGGGGGTGGGGGAGGGAAAAAAATAAAAGGATAGAAAGGAAAGGAATAAATGAAGCCAGGGCCATTTGAGCCTTGAAGAAAGGGCTAGGTATGAGGGAGGAATAAAGGTTAAAACTAGTTAGGGAGATTACTGGGTGTTGATAGAAAAAATAAAAGTTCCTGAGAGGTGAAGAAGAATAGAGCACCTCAATGCAGTCACTGTCACCTTGGATGCTAACAGCTCCGGAGGCCATCTCATGATCAATTCAACATCCTGCTGTTTCTCTTGGCACCCCAATCAGGATCCTGGAGTGGCTACCACAAGACTCACCTATATCAGAGGACACTGGGTCAATGTAAAAAGCTGAAGGATACTGATTTGGGTAGAAGCCTTATATGTTTGGACCAAATCCAATGTGGACAAAGTAGCTGAGCAGCAGGAAGTTGAGGGGTCCACAGCTGAGCCTAGTGTACTCCCCAGAGCATTCTCCAGATGGCTCGAATTATCACAATCATGCTTCAATTAAAACTGTCATAAAACTTGGGATAGGCGTTTTGGAAGAACAGGGCATTGAAAGTGCAGAGAAAATGTAAAGCGTATAGAGGTGACTGAAGACGGTGTTAGAAAGAAGTGTCCTTCCACCAAAACATCCATTTCTTTTGGTTGGAAGGCAAGGACTGGAAAAGAGGGGTGGGGGCAGCAAATACTGTCCCTTTGTTTCCTCATAAATCTGGAGCCTAGCCTATTTGGACAGTTTGCTGATGACTCTGATGAGGGCACCATTTTCATCTTTCAGCCTCTGGTTGTCGGATTTCAGTTCTGTTAACACCTGTAGGGTGACAGAGGGAAAGGTGAGTTAGAGCCTGGCAGGATCCTCCTTTGCCCTCCCTAACCAGGCCAGGCCAACCTGGTGATCAGGGCCTTTTGAGACAATGTGTCTCATGGTCCCTTGTCCCAGGGATAAAATTCCTTTCAATCTTCCTATTTATTGAGTTGGTATTGTTAATCTTCAGGGAGATTATAGCCCCTCCATCTTTTGAGCTGGCATATTTAGCAGTAATATCTTATTTCTTCATAGGCAGACCTCACATTTCACACTGTATATCCTTTCATTCTATTGAATCAGTAACTACTTCCAATTTCTCCTGCCCTTAAACTCATCCCTAGTCTAAAGAAATTGGAGAGAGAGCCAAAATGGGCTAGTGAGGACATAGGGAAAGAATTCAGAAAGGGGGTGGTGGTCAACTAGAAGAGTTAAAGGAGGATACTGCTTCACATCTCATCAAAAACAAGAGCAAAGGCCACAGAGGCCGCACTCAGCTTTCCTGCCATATGCACAAGATGATTTAAGGGTCCTCCACTTGGTGCCTTCGGTGAATAATCCTCCATATTCTCACTGGCCATACTATACATATCCACTTTCAACCATTAAAACTCAGAAAACTTACAGTCACAGAGCTGTCAGGCACAGTGAACACTAGGCATGTATTTAATCCTTGCCAAAGCTCCCCACTGACAGTCACCAAAGGATACCCAGAGGCCTTATCAGCAGTTTTAGGGGATGGCATTGTAATTCACAGAAATAGATGCTTGTCAGGCAGGGGAGGGAGTGGAAACTCAATTTTATCAGTTCTGCCATCTTGGAACATTACACATACTGTTGTCTAACTTGTGAAAAAAAGGAAAACTAATAGCCTCAAGTCCCATCCTGGAAGTCCAAGTCTTTGTTACATGATCAGGCACTTTTGACAAGTACGCTGTGCATCTGAAAAATCCTAATGGGATGTTGATAAGGGTACAGTTTATGTATGGGTCCCACTGGCAGCAAGAGCGATTTAGGACAGCGGGTAAATGTATCACCACTATGCAGGCTACAGAAAGCTACATTTGTATCTGTTCAATACAGGTGTCCTTTGACTAGTCATTTAAACCTACAGGACCCCAGGGGCAGGTAATGCCCCCAGTAAAGGGTACCTGGGCTGAGGTGTTATGAGTCAGGCCTATTTAGTTCTAGCTCTGGCTCTGCTATTAACCACTTAGGAGATCTAACTGTGCCTTAAGGAATATAATCTGTTTCCTTGATCTCTCAGGGAACATATAGGTTAAATTATATAAATATATGTGTATGTACACAAATATGCATCACAGATACATAATTTGTATCAGGGAAATAAAAGGAAAATTACAGAATATCTATAATGTGGACAGCACTGTGCTAGAGGGTCTCCCTAGTGCCTCATGAGACTATGATACAGTTGTTATCCCGATTTCTACAAATGAGGAAATGAAAAGTGCCAGAACTAGTTCAAGGCCCCCAGCAAAGCTAATACTGAATCCCAATGTGCCTGACTCCAAAGATCCTTCTTTTATTACACGTGGGATGGAAAACAAAACACCAAAAATGTTTGACGCCTAGAAACTGAAATTCCAGCATTGTCTTTGTCACTAGTGATCTATTACTTTAGGCAGATCACTCACCTTCTCTGCATTTCTATTTTTGTACTTCTATAAGAACAACAGTCCCTGTCCTACTCTCTCCTACGGTAGGGACTCTGCGAGGCTCACAGGAGGTAACAGATGTGGAAGTGTGTTGACATACATACTCAGCTTTGCGATATTGAGTGTTCCTACAATCACTGTGAGTCTTCTCATGACTGTGGGAGGGTAGGCAAATAATCTGCAAACTTCATTAAGAAGACTCTGATCCAGAAAATATAAAAATAAAGTTGCAGTCCTTTGACCCTGGTCTCCTACCTCTGATTTAATCAAAGCAGGTCTGACTGCCCTCTCCTTCATTCCTCTATTCCTGTAGCCTTGTCTACCAGACTGAACGCTTGGAAACTCATTTCAATGAGATTTTTAGAAAAAACCCAGGGTGGCCTCATGTTTCCGTGTTCAATCTGCTCTTTAACGCCCCATCCTGGGGCTGCAGCTTGGGTATAAGTGAGACTGTGAAAGCCACATTTCCATAATAGGATTCCATAGGTAGGAAGAAGCTGTATATGGCAATGGATTACATTTCCCTGCTTAGCAGCTCATCAAATCAGAACTGAGCTGCCTTAAAAAATGTATAAACAACTTGTAGAGTCTTGTAGAGTTTTAGTGATTTATTTCCACATCAAGAACTCAATTCCTTGAAAAAAAATTTGGACAAGGCAGTTTTGCAGCTGCAACATGCTACAATTGACATCTAAAGGGAGTGGCAAAAAGTGTAAGAGGTGGAATGTAGAAATCAAGGCAGGGCGAAAGCCTCACAAAGTTCAAACTCAGAGGAGGGGGAAATGAACAGTGTTATCTGATATCCACTTGAAGTTAAATAATGGTTAAATAAGAACATATGTAAAAGTACGATATAAGTATGAAGTTTAACAAAGCTTTATCATTTTAAATCTCTGGATCTTTGTTTCTTAATTTGTAAGTTCCGAGCTTACCACAATTTGGTGTTAAAGATACCCTGGGCAAATAAAATTAAGTACACATTTCTCAACTATTACTTCTTACAGTCTTTGAGGAATGTGTTAAAGAGGAAGGGGCTATAGGGGTCCTAAAGCTTCAGAGACATAGGGCAAGGTTAGCCGTAGGTTGAGAGGGACTCAGGATGAGTCTTACATGAGCTGTCTTGCTTTTAACTACAAGGAAAGTGGGAAGGGAGTTCCCTCTGGTATTTTGTTGGTAAGTGGTTTGCTCTACATGCTGAGATAAGATGATTTTTCCAGGGAACTATTTAAAAAAAAAAAAAGGTAGAGCAAAATCTCTCGATTGCACTGCCAGTTTGGCTTAGTTATCTCATCCTTCCTTCTGGCAAGAATCGGCAAGCTTTTTTTGTAAAATGCCAGACAACAAGTATCTTAGGATTTGCAGGTCAAACAGTCTCTGTTGCTACTCTTCAGCTCTGCTGTTGTAGCACAAAAGCACCCACAGACATAACGATAATATGTAAACAAAGGAGTATGGTTCAGTTCCAATAAAACTTTTATTCTGGACATTGAAATTTGAATTCCATATAATGTTTGTGTTCATATGTTGTAAAATACTATTCTTCTTTTGATTTCTTTTTTGACTATTTGTATGGCTTATGGGCCATACTGGTGGGTCACAGTTTGCTAACCCTTGCTATGGTCATATACCAGGCAATGGCTTTCTTCACGGCAGCAAAATCTTTTGGTAGGTTAATGGCTCTTCAGAAGTTAGGCTTTGACAAGGAAGTCACAATGCTGAGAAAGCAGAATGCTGCCCTTCCTCCCTCAGCTGTAATACTGGGGGCACAGTGTAGTCGCTCAATAGATCCTTCTCGCATTGTTTGGGCCATATGCTTAAAAAATGGTGAAAACTGTGCCAAATATGCAGACAGCTTATATTACAGTGGTGAAAAGTTTGCACTCTGGAACCTGACATGTTTGGTTTGAATTTTGGTTCTATCACTTACTCTCGGAGTGACCTTGGACAAGTTATTTAATCTGTGACTCAGTTTTTTTTTTCATTTTTACAATAATGGTTTTGGAGAAAAAATGAGAAAAACTATATAAAGTATTCAGCACAGGCCTTAATAAATGACAACTGTTAAGGTTATTAACTACTGAAAGCATGAGATCTAGTTTTGCCCCATATCCTATACGATCTTGCAACAAAGGGATACTAAAAATAACTGGGACATTTTTTTGGGGGGTCCCTAGTTTGCCCTAAGTAAAAATTTCCAGGAATCTTGAGGCTAACGTTAAAGCATGGAGTCTGGACCTAACAGTGGCTGCTTACAGCCAGGCCATAGTAGGACTTCCTTTTCAATTTTTTTTCTGCCTATGACAGCATCTACAGCGGGATATTAGCTCAGTCCTATGATAATTCGGGTGATTCAGTTCTAGTGGATATTAGTTGCCAGCTACTAACCCTGAAGGCAAAAGCAAATAGGCTGAAAGAAAGAACAGGCTCTGGCCAGGACTAATTAGGTTGTTGCTGACAATTAAAAATTCATCTCAGAGGAGTGGTGACCCCATCATACCATCTTGAGACAGAAAAACCAGTTGTCTGTGAGCTTGTCTTTCAGATCCATAGCCAGGGAAAGGCTCTAGTTTGCCAAGCACAGTTTTGGTTCTCAGTTGAAAATAAATCTCTGATCTCTGCTCCACTGCCTGCCATCTCCTTTGCAAAGCTGGCCCCATTAGGCAGGGCCTGGCTCCATGAGGGTCTCATTTATATAGGCTGTGATCTGCCTCACAGCCCACACACTAAGGACAGGGAGGGGCACATCTCTAGGGCCCAAAGATTTGTGACAGGAATGAGAGATATGCCTCCTAAGGAGGGAGAAGAAAGCAAAGACTACCGCAGAAGGAGGCAAAGAATGCTTATCCAATTATGCTTGAATAGTGGGATGGAGAGTGTTTTTGCTGGTAGTGGAGCTGGGCAGGAACAGTTCCAACCTTGAGTTTTAGTCCTCTCCATCAGTAATGTTGTCACCCATGAGGACCGTCTGGTATCCAAAGGGTTATGATTCTTAACCATGGTTGTACAAAGAATCAACAGGAGAGCTTTGAAAAAATACTGATGTCTGGGTCTCAACCCAGACCATTGATTATTTGGGGATGGACCCAGACATCCCTATGTGTATATGTTAAAAGCTATGTATATGTTTAAAATATACCCATAGGTATATGTTAAAAGCTCCTAGATGTTTCTTGCAGCCAAGACTGAGAGCCCCTGACGTTGGTTACCCAAGGCCCAACCCCAACTGCTCCAGGGGAGCGGGTTGCACTTGGGTTACTATTGTCTAAGAAAGATCAATCTCCATTTGGCAATGACCCTGTCAATGAAATATGTACATGTGTATGTACATAGGTATATGCACATACTGTGTATACCTATATGTAGCTGAGTGAACAAATTCATACTCGGTCTCTAGGGGAAGAGAAGGTAATGTGGTGACCTTACCAAATGAATATACTGGTAGCCCAGTTGAGGTCTCACTGCCTCCCTTGACCTAGGCTGTTAAGTCCCATTCTATGATCTCAGTCCTGGCTGCTTCCATCTGCAGATAAACAAGCCTTACAGGAACCTGCATATGGAGGCTCGGATGGAGGGGATGAGCACAGAGCTTCTGGGACTAACAAGAAGACTGAACCTGCCTGGAGTAGTGAAGGAGGGAAGTGAGTTGGAGAGGAGGGACAAGAACTAGAGCTCCTGGGTGTCCGAGGACTCGACGGACTCCGAGAGTCTGGCCACCACTCGGGTCAGGGCCCTGTTCTCAGCCTGCAGTTGCTCGTTCATCTGCTTCAAGGTTTGAATCTGTTTTAGCTGGTGGAGGTTCTGTAGAGAGTGAGACATGAAAAGGACAGACAGACAAGACAGAGAGAGACAAGACAGACCAGAGGAGAGAAAAGTAGGACAAAGAAATCACGTGACTTTTTGTTTTTGTTTTTAGTTTGCATGCAAGAAAGGAAATGAGAAAGGCAGCAGTCATGGAGCAAATGGGGGGCAGGTGGAAGGATGATGGAGAAAAGCAACAGGGAAGGAGAGCTGTGTCTGATTCTTGGCTAAGATCTAAATATGCCATATGAATATAACCGCCAGGCTCTCAAAAGGCACATATGGATTGCTTTTGAGAATGAAAGCCCAGCATGTGGTTTGGAGCCTTCTGAACCAAATTAACATGGTTGAGGCATAACTTCAGGGACCCTTCATCATGACTGAGATTAGAGATGAGGACTTGGTATGTTCTTAAATCTAGCTGCTGCCCCTTTCTCTCTCCCTTCCTCTAACCTTCCCCCCATACTCAGCTCCTTACCCTCACTTTGTTTATTTATCTGAGATAGGGTCCGACTCTGTCACATCAGCTGGAGTGCAGTGGCACAAAACTGAAACATCTGCCTCCCAGGCTTAAGCCATCTTCCCACCTCAGCCTCCTAAAGTAGCTGGGACTACAGGCATGCACCACTATATGTGGCTAATTTTTATATTTTTTGTAGAGACAGGAGTTCGCCATGTAGCCCAAGCTGGTCCCAAATTCCTGAGGTCAAGCAATCCTCCTGCCTTAGCCTCCCAAAGTGCTAGGATTACAGGTGTGGGCCACTGCACTTGGCCTCATTTATTTAAAAAAAATAAAACAAGGAAAATAAAAGAGAGGCCTATTATTTAAGCACTTTTTTTTTTTTTTGGCCAGGGCATGTACTGTTTAGAAGGTTAAAGTGACACATACCCAAATAAGAAAGAACTGTCAGCTCTCTGGATCGTCCTCTAACCTGCTTTGTAGGAAGCTTCATTAACCCTGCTAGTTTTCCTCTGCAGTCCAGAGAGATTGTTTCAGGATCCAATAACTGCTAACCTGTCTCTGACCTGCTATATGATTATATGCATCACTAAATTCACAGCTAACTGTGCTTTCTTTGTCTCAGTTCAAGCAGTTTGGGAGCTGCTTAAAGGTGTTCATAAACAGACTCATACTCTGGAAATTATAGCTGTGCAAAAAAGCTGGAGAAATCATAAATGTCCAATGATAATGAAACTAGTTGGACCAATGTGCTAGTCCAGCCCTGTCTGTCAGTGTTGCAAGTGGAACAGAATAACCAGTCCACAGACATTCTTCCTGATACCCCATATTCCATAAGACATTTAAAGACTTTAATAAATGGAATTATATCAAAGGCCTGCCGACTCTGCTACTGTCCTTCCTAAGTAGTCATCTGCACTGCCCCGAAACTGAGACCATCAACTCTTTGGGAGGAGAATAATGATTTTTTATGCAAATAGGGTTTCATGTATGAGGATGGACAATCCTGTGGGTTATAATGACTACAGAAAGGTGGCCAGGTATCAGAGAAAAGTCTCTCATATCTATATGATGGGAAGGATAGAAATGAAATGAAAGATTAGTAGAGTTATAGTTGTTTGGGAGTGAAGAAGCAAGAAAATGAAAGGTAGCATGAAGGGGAAAAACAGTGAAAAGGAAAAACAAGCAGAGACAAACTGCTGAATCTCTCTTTTCCCAAAGAGAAAGAATGACCACCTTGGAATAAAGGTAGGCTAGCCAAACTGTCTCATGTAGCCATTGGAGGGTGAGGACTGGGCAATCTTCTTTGCTCACTGTAAGCATCTTGGCCATGGTGAGGATAGAGGAGGGAGATCATGGTACAGCATATGGAAAAGATTAAAGCAATGGGCAGGGACCAAATTTAAAAACCAATGGAAAGTCCCTGGCTCTCACCCTTCTTTGATGTTGACACTGGAACAAAGCTTTCAATATAATCATTGTCAAACAATTGTCATTGTATGAAGTGGTACTTGCCTCCCAGGGAATAACATTAAAGACATGAATGATGAAAGTGACTCAATTTAACAAGTGAGTATAAGCAGATCAAGGTGAAAGACTTTGGAAGTTATCAAGCATGAGGGAGAGAGGCAGGAAACAATCTGGTGGAATGTTCTATGGGAAGCAGTATTGAAAACAAGGCAAGGCAAGGAGGAGAGGAGAAGGGGCAGGGCCCAGCACAGAATGGGCAAGGGCAGGGCTAAGGAGCAGGGTCAGCTAGTCATCTTTCCAAATAAAAATAAAAATTCCAGGATCAATCTAAAAGGGAATTGGTTGCTGGGTCCCTCTCATGCAAGGACCTAGGAAAGGAAGGGGAGATCTGACAAGGAGGCTGATGCTGAATGCAGGATGCAGTAGAGAAGTAATCACATCTGATGTGGGCCAAGACCAGGTGCAGGCCTGGCACAGCTCACACTGACATGCACACCTGTCAGAAGTTGGCATATAATCCTACTCCAATCGAGGATCTGGGTGGAGTTTCTCCTGACAAGAATTCATAAATACTTACCTTTCCAATAAAAGTCAAGAAAGATACAACACACCTCATAACCACAGAGCCGCATATACATCTGGGTTAGCCCATCTCATGGTTCCCCCATTTCACCTGGCCTTTGTACTTTATTTGGTAGAGTTAGAAAAACAGGGCTGAAGTCACTTTCTTTCCTTGAGTAACCTACTGTATTTTTAAGGGTTCACTGGATATTAGCCCCCTCTACTGTTCCCTACTGATTGCTCCAAGGAGGTTTGAGCATCTGTACAAAATGAACATGCAACAAACATGACCAACTGGCCCCAAGCTCTACTGGGTCCCAGTTCAGCAAGAAAGTCACCTGTACCTTTGTTTGCCTAGTACAGAGAGATTTTGGCCATTAATCACTCTAGCAATGTTGGTCACCATAAACCATAGTTTGAATGAAGAGCTTGATAGCTAAACAAGTATTTTCTTTGACTCATTTAGGGCCAGTGATGCCAATTTTATATTTACATATCTGTGTCTTTGAAGGTTTTGCCTTCAAGTAGGTACAGACAGAAACATAAAACTGGTGAGAATGCAAAGGCACAGATGCTTCTCCCCCTTAGTCCTCTAGGGGGTGCTGGACGAGCTGCAAATCTGGCATTGGGCTTTGATTTGAGCAGTGTTTAGGGGCTTTAGAGTTTACAGGCATTTCTTCTTCATTTGGCTCTGTAATGGATAATGGAGAATAATGGACACTGACTGACTGAATCAGTGAATGTTTTAACTAAAAAAAACGTCAGTCTTGGCCGGGCGTGGTGGCTCACGCCTGTAATCACAGCACTTTGGGAGGCCAAGGCAGGTGGATCACCTGAGCTCAGCAGTTCGAGACCACCCAGGGCAACATGGTAAAACCCTGTCTCTACTAAAAATACAAAAAAATTAACTGGGTGTGGTGGCACACACCTCTAGTCCCAGCTCCTTGGGAGGTTGAGACAGGAGAATTGCTTGAGCAATTGAATCTGCCTAGAGGCAAAGGTTGCAGTAAGCCAACACTGAGCCACTGCACTCAGGTTTGGGTTACAGAGTGAGGCTCCATCTCAAAAAAAAATAAAATAAAATAAAAATAAAAAGGAAAAAAAATCAGTCTCAAAACAGCTTACCTATTGGTTTGGGGATTAAACATTCATGATCTGGCTCCACTTGATAATTTAAACAATTGATTTTAGAGTTGCTGGCAAAGGACTTATGGCTGGGGAAAGCAAACACTTTCATATGTTATAATCTCTTGAGGAAACGAAGTAACTCATGATCTAGTTGAGGAAATCATAGACTGATAATATAAAGAGATAGAGGAAAAAATGTAAGCCTATCTCAACCTACAGAATTGAGAGCAACTAGAACCACTGAAGGGGCTTCCATAATTCCCAATTTAGAATTGGAACAGAAATAAGAAAGGGCCCAATTTCTCTAATTTGACCACTTTCTGGATTATTGTGTGTGGGTCTGCTTGGATGTGACACAGAGCCCCATGACTGGTGGGTGGAGGCTGGCTTTGGGCTCCCAGGTACTCCTTGGAAGGCTCTAGCTTTGGCCTCAATTACATGCTCTAGATCAGCATTTAGGCCATTTCTTAATAAGCAACACTGACAGCTGCCTAACAGCAGAGTACAGATGGTATAACTCAGGAGGTTTCAAAAATGGAGAAGCCTCCATGCAACAAGGAGCTGTGGATATTCACTCGTGAAGAAACGGTTAGCTCAGCTGGGTGTGGCGGCATGTGCCTGTAGTCCCAGCTACTCGGCAGGATGAGATGGGAGGATCGTTTGAGCCCAGGAGTTCAAGTCCAGGGCAACATAGCGAGACTCCATCTCTTAAAAATTAAAAGAACTGGTTATCTCTAATAAGTCACTGCTCTAAGTGGGAGAGACTACTTCTGTGTGGTAGTAAGGTGTGTTTGAAAAAAATCACAAGATGGAGAAGTTTAGGTGCTAGGGCATACTGTTCCACCATTTCAGGAGAATCAATTACTTACGATTTCTATTTCTTGCTGCTTTGAATCAACTTGGAAGATTTAAAATGTTTGAGATACAAGCAGATATTGCTTATAATTCTATGTGAATGTTACAGTTACAGCCTTGGGATAGTGGTAGGAAATGCAGGGGCAAGGCTCAAGATTTCTCCTTCATTCTGGAATTATAGAGTAACAGGATTGATTATGAGCACTGGATCTGGTGTAAACTAAAACCTCAACGGATCTTAAAAAGTTTTTTTTTTTTCCAACAAATAACCAATCCATTTAGGCCACTGGAACAATAAACGTCTCTCCCAAATTGCATACTAGGGATGCTTGCTCATAGAAAGACATTTGGGGATCTGCCTAATACTATCCCAGTGCTTCAGCTTCCCAGCTGAAGAAACATGTCTCACCAAATGAATGCTTGGCATCATGTATCTGGTAAAATAAGATGCCTGAAGAAAGAAAAATGCTGAGCAGGTGCTAAGTGATTATGGGCATGTGGCATCATGCATTGCAGGAATCAGATGTTTCAAAATCATCTCCAGGTGGCTACCCTGACCAGCTCTATATTCCCTGCAGCTCTGTATCCATCTTCCCCCTTTCACCCTCCTCCCCTCTCACTGCCTCACTGCCTCCCATGGCAGCAAATTGACTCCTTTGGGTAGATTTCCAGTTCTTAGCACTCAAAACTGCCCAGGATGGCAGTTGTCCATTAAAGTGGCTAATAGAGGTGATGGTCACTGCAGGTCATGGTGAGGAGAGAAAGGAAAGTAGTGAGTTGTGAGGTGTATCTGGTGGCATGAGCTTACTCCAGTGGGAGAGTGCCAAGCATCCCTGAATATTTCAGAGGAAATGGACTGGGGCAGGAAATCAATATGTGAATACATTTTTATTCTGTTGCAGAATGATTCAAACTGTGTTCTTCCCAGCAAAGGGATGGGCTGGGAGGGGCACCAGGGAGGAAAGCTTATGGCCATGCTCAGGCTTCCCCAGACACCTAATGGGAGGTTCCCAGAGCTGGAGAACTTGTTCTAGTCTTCTCATTTCTCCTCTAGAGGGCAAAGATACTGCTTGAAAAGCCTTAAAAGTTCAACTCAAGTTTGTTTCAAGCCTGCCAAGATCTCTCCTTAAACCAAAGGCAGCATTTTTTCCTAGAACGCCTTTAAGGTGGCCTCAATGGATGTTGTGTGAGCTGAGAGAGCCTACAAAATGGCTGAAGAGAGATGCTCACTTTTTTACACATCATTTCTTCTTGCAGGTATTGCATTTGTAGTGAAATCTGGAGGGGGCAGGCCTATGCTCAAATATCGAGTCTTGGCAGGCATTCAGAGAATAGGCATACAAAGAGAAAGAAAATCTTTTCATACCTTCATTTCTTCCTCCATTTCTGACATTTTGCGCTCCAAGGCTCGCCTCTCCTGTTTTGGAACAATGAGACTGTTGAACATTTATTGAATTCAGAAGGGAGTAAAAATGCTGCCTCCCAGCTGCTGTGTGATCAGCAGATTCATGGTCAAAGGTTTGTCTACTGACTCAGGCAAAGCTTACGCAGGAGATCTGAGCACTATCTGATCCTGCCATTTGTGAGATGGAGCTACCTCACTGATAAAAATGACATTATCTAAATCTCCTATCATAAAATCAGTAGATACATGGAGAAGCAACTTGCTAACATGCAAACAGACCAGGACATTCAGTTACTCTGTGCAGGTTGAAGATTTCATAGAATTTCAAATGTCTGCAAGTGACTAGGGCCCTTGCTCTCTATGATCAAAAGACGTCATTATCTTCAGTAATGCTCTCCCTAAATTCTAGGGAAACTGCTTCTTTCATGATGGAGAGCAGATGGTGAGCCGGGAAGTAGACATCATTGTCTAAGAAACAGCATCTCTCCCCCTAGTTTCTTCCCTCCCCCTGTAGTTGCTCCTCTCCCACTCCATTTCTCTTTCCCAGCAACTGACTCTTGGTTTAGCCTAACCCCAATGAGGAGTTTTTGATCAGATGGGATACCAAGGAGGTTTGGTTACAGGCCAAAGGAATAAAATGTAAAATTTAGCTGCTTTCCAAATTAAACAGAAAACAACAGGACAGATGGGAACATATTATATCTCTAGGGCCAAATCAAAGCTAGAGTCCCTCAATAAATCTAATTGAATTTTCCCAATCCAAGAATGTAAAATCCCAGAATAATATTCTGAGTACAGTTGGGAGGAGATCAGTAATTGAACCAGAAATCCTCCCCTCAGTCAAAATGAGTGAAAGACTGTGTTGGCTCATGTTTCAAGTCGTAAAACCTAAATGGCAGAGGGTCCCACTGAAAGCTTCCTTTCTGTTCAAGGTGATGAAAAGGGTAAACAGACCTTGGACTTGTGTATATGTGTGTGTGTGTGTGTGTGTGTATGCAATAATTTACAGTAAACCAAAATTTTATGGGTTGTGTGTGTATGCAGTTCTGCCCACAGTCAGAACAGTGTATGATATGACCTTCCAAGGACCCTTCCCACCCTAAGGCTAAATATGTGGAAAGTACTGACCATCTGAGGAAATCAAAAGGACTAGCAATCAAATTACTGCCTAGAGTCAGACAAAAAGAATTTATCATCAAGCTGGGAATGGAATGTGGCAGAACTCCCTCCTTCTTAAGATGGACTTTTTCCATTGGCATGAACAACAAAGTGGGAGAGAGTCAGAAAGAAGAGATGAAATGGGGTGTTGGGGGGAAACAGACATGTACATACCCGTTTCTCCATCTCCAGCACTGATGATCGGTCAGAGGTCTTTTCTTGTTTCTGCTGGTGCAAATGGAAGGAAAACAGTTGTTATTTAAGTTGTCTCAGGGCCAATAGAACGCCTAGTCTAGTTCAGCTTCACTACTGGACATCTAGAAATAAACAGTAAAACTTTGGACTTCCCCTATAGCAGGGACCCCCAGCAAACAGGTTCTGATAGATCTCTAGGCCTAACATTATCACCTCTCTGAAGTTTGCAGTATTCCCTCTGGGGAGGGGAAGGCAGTAGTAGTATTCCCTGAAATTACAAAGACATTACTTACAACACACAGTCTCTCTTTCTCTCTCTAGGTCTTCGATGCTAATTACAATTTTACATCTCACCATTCTTCTCCTCTCTTCATTCTATGAGTAATATCACAATCCAGAGGAAATTTTTTTAAAAAAATGCTTTTCTTTAAAAGGCTGGCAACTTCTGAGGGTGAAAGTCTAAGGCCAATGGCACTTGCCTAAATAATCCCCTTTCCCCTCTTCTTTCTGTTTTGGGAATTGATACCATTTTTCTTTTAGAGCAGCAGTTTTCATATGTGGGTGGGCTTTCAGGGGTTGTTAGGAGTCCATTCATGGCATCTGCCCTGCTTTGAACTGAGGTAGTCCACTTTTATCTGTCTTATATATTGGGCTTCCAGATAAGGTAATTTTATTTGAATAAAAGATTTAGAATGTTTATTTTAGATCATCTTTGACTTAAATTTTGCAGAGGGGCTGAAAAGATTTAGCCTCATGGCAAAAAAAAACAGAATAACCTCAGATAATGATCCTTCTTCAAAAGGGGAATAAAAAACCCCTTAAGTCCCTTTTGGTCTTAGGGTCATAGAACTCACCAGAATTTCTTACATTCAGTAGACATTTAATAACTGGTGGGTGATTATTTTTATTTTGCTTAGTGTCATGCAGAGACAACATTTAAATAAATATAGAAATTATGCTGGTCTTCTTGCAGCAGTTTCTTTTTTTAAAAAAAAAATTAAGGAATGGCCAGAACTAACAGTGAAACTCAGAATTCTGGCTCCTGTCCTGGGCTTTCGCCTTCTGTTTGGAAGGGCATGGCTGTATGCCTTTATCCTGCATCTACTATGAAGCAGAAGGAAAATAAAAAAATGCAAAAATAGATCCTATCCTACAGCTTGTTCATATCCTCATAAGTCTTTCTTCCTAAGCCTGAGGAGTTGTAGAAGTTGTGATGATTCCATGATTTTCAAGGTTTATATACACAAAGAACTAGTTTTTTTGTTTGTTCTGTTTTTAATTTTGACTCCCTTAGAGTTGGGGTGGATCTTTTATGTAGAAATATTGTGTATGTTCATGTGGTAACTGTCTCCATACAAATGTGCGAGGCTGAGAAGCCCTCCCTCCACTGTCCTGCCAAACAACTCCATTTTTGGTAAACATCAGAGACTTGGTTTGTAGCAGCACCATTTCTTCTGAATTTCAATAACTTGTATTTGGCAAAACTAAGTATATTTTGACACACCCAGCAAAGCAGTTGGCCGGAGAGTAAATGCTTTTCCCCAGCAACTGGAAAGGTTGATTTTACATTCAGTGCTCTCTGTGCAAGTCAATGTCAGCAGCTTGTTAGACTGCTCACTGTTCTAAGGCACGGGCTGGTGGAAACGCTGAGAACCCCTAAAGGTCAAGACATATGCTGTCATAAGCTTCCGCTGAGAAGAGTGGGGAGCAGGTGAAACTGCTCTTCCTGTGGTTCCTCACATGACTGCTCCTTAATTTTCTGTAAAACAATCCTAGTAATAACTGATGAGAACCAGCGTAAGATCTGTATTTATAAACCACTGCCAATATGTGGTGCCATTCAGAATAAAAAATTAGCCCGAGATTTCTTCTGAGGGTCTACTGTGAATGAGACTTTTTTTTTTTTTTTTTTTTGCCTGGCTCAATAATGCTGGAGTGAGAAGAGACCTTAAGATTTATTCAGTCTAACCCCCTGCCCTATGGCAGGGCTATAGCTATGTGTATATTTTTCTCTTTTAGATTTAGAAACCTACTTTTCTTATTCCACAAAATCACTTTAAGCCTAGTTATTATCTATCTGTGTTGCAGTAAGTCTCAGAAATTCCCAGTAGAGCCATGTTGGGCTACTACAATCAGGGAAAAGGGGGTGGCTCTTCTAAACTGACAGGCAGTTCACATTTTGCACCTGGGCAAGCCTTTCTCCAGAAAGTGAGGGTCCTGGCTGTCCTGCTGGAGTCCTACACAGCTCTGTAGGGCCGTCTTCCAAGTGTTGGCACCCTCCTGCTCATCCAATTCCAGAGGGGTTACAATAGGATGTTTAGAGGGTAATCAACACCCCTGCCCTCCAAACTCCATGTATTTGGTACCGTACAACCCTAGCATTTTAGTCTTTGCTTTTGGATAGTCAATCATATTGCCAGAATGACTAGCCACCTCTGGTTTTCATTTCAAGCGTTCCTGGTAAAGAGTCATTTTTACTTCAGTTCAGCTTTTGAAATTCTAAGTCCCCAGGCATTCTAGAAGGGAAATAACTCAATAGGTTTCCTGATAACTCAGCAATAACCTAAGGTAGTGCTTGATTTAGCTTTCAGCTACAGAGTTTGTTTCACTGGTGATGAGGTTATTACCTCCAGCATCCTCTAAAGCATCATCTAATTAAATCAAACCTAGCAGTGAGAGGAAATAGTTTATCAGTCTTTCTGCCACTAATATTCCTTATTTGTAGGCTGAAAAAGAGTGATGGCTTGGGGAGATAACATATGCTACAGAATCTTTGCTTTGGGACTTAATCCTCTGTTGTGGCACCACCTTTGCCCTTGATTTGTTATATGGCCTAAGCAAACCACTTACTTCTCCAGGTTTAATTTGTTACCTCTCTGCCCTAGGTTTAATAGTGTCTTGCTTATCTCTCTCCAAGAGGTGAAGTGTAGATAAACTGAACTGAAACATAATGAACAGGACAAGAGGAACTGTCTAGGACTAGCTTTGTAGTGCTGGTTTATGCTTTTCTACTAATAAATAAGTAGATGATGATCCATAGTATTAATTATTAGCATTCAGACCATCAGGAATTGTTCACTGAATTATCAGTTTTCCATTTTAAGTTCACTGATTGAAACCTAAAATCAAATTAGAATCGAAGAAGCTTCCATCTCATCGCCCACGAGAAGGCCCGATCTTGACTCTATCTTGCTTCTTATCCCTTAGATCCCTAGTCCAGTTTGCTTCCTTACATCAACCTTTGGTTTCCATCTTTTTTCTTCTTCTTCTCTCTTACCTGGGTCACCTTCTCAAGCTTGGATTTTATATCTGCTAGCTCGAGCTGGGCTTCCTGAAGTTTTGTTTTCAGTTTTTGGTTTTCAGTCAGAGCACTCTCATAGAGCTAGAGGAGGGGGAAAAAGAGGATCAGGGTTCATGTTAGAACTCACACCATTTCATCACACGAGAATGCCCAGGGCTCTGTGACCCAAGCCACCACTATATGGTAGATAGAGAAGATGAAGGAAGTAGGGAGCAGAGTACATTCAGCCACCTAGTCTCTTGCTTTTTCAAAGTGATGAACAGAAAGAGAATGATGATGCTCCAACTTCAATAATGTTAATCTTTGGGGGAAAAAACAGTCATTACATTTTATCCTATGGGACATTTTCATTGCTTAAAAGAGCAATGAGAAACAGAATTTTTTTTTTGGAACCAGCCTACTGTGTATATTGATTTTAGTCAAGTTCTGTTTAACAAAACATTAACAGAATAAGCACTCTTTATTCCCTTTTGAGACAGGGTCTTGCTCTGTCATCCAGGGTGGAGTGCAGTAGCACGATCACCCCTCACTGCAGCCTTCAACTCCCAGGCTCAAGCAATCCTCCTACCTTAGCCTCCTGAGTAGCTGGGACTACTATGAGCCACCATGCCCAGCTAATTTTTCTATTTTTTGTAGAGATGGGGGACTCACTATGTTGCCCAGGCTGGTCTCGAACTCCTGGGCTCAAGTGATCATCCCACCTCACCCTCCCAATGTGCTGAGATTACAGGCATGAACCACCATGCCCATCCTAAATATTTTCTTTACAAAAATATTTTTTTCTGGTATCTCAAACACCTGAAAGGGAAAGTTTTTAAGTCTACTCTTGGAGCTAGGTACTATTCTACAAGAACAAAGGAAATAAACTGTAAAGTGATGACTTAAATCTTAGAGCTTTTCAATGATGATGATTTTTTCTTTTTTTTACTAACACAAAGTAGTATTTAGTTGATATTCACAGGACCTTATTAGAAGCATATGTTTGTTAAAAATAACAGTCTACCAAATGATTCTCAGGGGCTCAGAGAGACAGAGTTAGGTTTTTCACCCTTTTTATATTCTTAATTTCTTACTTTTCCCTACACTTCTAAATATCTAACTATATACTTACTGTACGAAAAGCAATATATGGCTGGGCATGGTGGCTCACGTCTGTAATCCCAGCACTTTGGGATGCTGAGGTGGGAAGATTGCTTGTGGCCAGGAATTCAAGACCAGTCTGGGCAATATAGTGAGACCCAATCTCCATAAAAAATAAAAAATGTAGCCATGTGTGGTGGCATGGCTATAGTTCTAGCTACGTCGGAGGCTATGGTAGGAGGACCCTATGAATCCAGGAGTTTGAGAGGGCAGTTAGCTATGATGGCACCACTGCACTTCAGCCTGGATAACAATGAGACCTTGTCTCAAAAAAAACAAAAAACAAAAAACAAAAAACAAAACACCTCAATATATGAAGGGGTCTTTATCTAGCTTTTTGGAGAGGTGAAGTAAACCCAGAAAACTGCAAGGAATTATTATTACTTAAGTGCCTTTTCTTCTGTTTATTCAGAGCTATGGGAATTTTTCTGGGTGTGGTGGAGGAAGGCTGAGAGGTTTACATGTCACCCAAGAACCAGAAAATTGAATAAAGACCCTACTTTTTTATAATCTCTGTTGCTGTCTTCTTCTACACGACCGGTCAGGGTGGCTAGACGGGCCTCCCGGGCCTCCCGACGGGCTCTTGCTGAAGCCCGGTCACCGTAAGAATCACTGGTTGTAGGATTACTACCTCCTGATTCCAACCTGTGGGAGATAATATTAAAGATAAAAATTGATTTTGAGAACAAAGTAGTGGCGGGAAGGTAATGCTCAGGGGTAGTTAGAGCCTTTCCTAAGAAGTATTTCGGAGCCCTGGCCAGAAACAACTCATAACATTCTTTCCTTCAATCTCTCTGCCAGCATTCCCAGACCTCAGGGCTAAACTGCACGAGCTTGGAGAGGGAGGCTGACCATCATTTGCCAAGAATGAAGCTTATTGAAAAATTAGTGGTTTGGACCTATGTGCTGACTTAAATCTTAGAGCTTTTCAAATTAGTTTAGCATTGAACAGCTTCCCTCAAAAGTGTGCTTTTAAAATTAAAGATTTCTTGAATTTCAGTGGCTCTTGGAAAAATGATTACAATGAACTGTCAATGAATCAGAAACATATGGACTTAGAGCTGGAGGTTGAATAGGAATGAAACAGCCACTAGGGCATGGTACGTATGCCATGGTAAGGTGCTCTACAGGTTTGCTGGAATCCCAAACATTTTAGGGATACCAACACAGTGCCCAAACAGCTAGTTTTCTACCATCTTATCCATATTCCACATCAAGACTGCTGTGCCTGTGATTAGAATTTCTACATATTTTAGCACCTGAGCTCTCAGAGTTGATAGTGGTTTTATTTCCAGTATTGGTAAGTTCATTAAGGGAAGGATCTCTCAGCTGATTACCTGTTTAAGTGTACAACTATCACCGTAAATCCTTAACGCTGGTTTATATTTTTCTCAGACTTTGCTCTTTCCAAATTAAAAGGCAGCACATATGAAACTGAAATCAGCCCTGCAGAGTGCCATATCCTGAACTGGGATGGTTTGAAGAGTCACAACTGTGAAAATTGCATCTGATGTGTCTGTCCTGTGGTAGCTATTTGCCATAGCGGGGGATGGGGAAGCTGAAATAAGTATTAGAAGAGATAGAGAAGCAATAAGGATGACACAGAGAAAGCAGAGGCAAAGTAATTAGCTTCTAATGACAATAGTGGCCACTTTTCACTTACAGAGATGCTAAGTCCCACATTCTTCAAAACATTTTTTCTTTTTTCTTTTTTTTTTGTTAATAGAAATCTCTATTGAGTTTCCTGATTATAAAAGCAATATATGGTTGTAGAAAAAGTTAATACTGAAGTATGTAAAGTAGAAAGTGAAAAGGTCACCCCATAATCCTGCCTAAGAAATAACTACTTTTAACTGTTTAGTTCATATCCTTGCAGAATGTCAAGCATATAAATATGTTAAAATACATAGTTCTAGAAATAAATTCAGATAACATATATTGTTGTCTAACTCCTCCTCCTCTCTATACTTACCACTATGATTGTGGACATCTTGCCATCCAAGTAAAAATAGATTTGCCTCATTTAAAAAAAAAAAAAAGACTGCAGTCTTCTCCATTACATGCCGGTAAGATAATTTAACTAATCTTCTATTGATAGACACTTAAATTTTTCAAATTTTTTAGCTATTATAAACAACGCTAAAATGAGCAGACTTATCTATAAACCTTAGTGCCTTTGTCCAGTTACCTTATGATAGAAATATTTCTTATGATGACAGAAATATATCTGTCATTAATTTTAATATTTTAAAATCATTATGAACAATCAATATCTTTGGTTATTTTTCCTTTTTTTTGTGTCTGAATTGCCAATTCATAGCCTTTGTTCAGTAGGGTAATCATCTTTTTCTTAGAGTAGTGGGGGAACCTCCTATAGAGTAGGGCTTTTAAAACTAATATAGGCAGCAAATATTTTTTTCCCACTTCACTTTCTGTCTCTGTTTATAGTGTCTTTTATTTAGAGCTTTTCAATTTTATACTATTAAATTTGATGATTTTTATCTTTATGGTATTGTCAGAGACATTCAAACCACAGCAACTCCATATTGAATAGGGGTTGGGTAAAATGAGGCTGAGACCTACTGGGCTGCATTCCCAGACGGTTAAGGCATTTTAAGTCACAGGATGAGACAGGAGGTTGACACAAGATACAGGTCATAAAGACCTTGCTGATAAAGCAGGTTGCAGTGAAGAAGCTGGCTAAAACCCACAAAGCCAAAATGGCCGTGAGTGTCCTCTGGTCATCCTCACTGCTACACTCCCACCAACACCACGACAGTTTACAAATGCCATGGCAAAGTCACGAAGTTACAAGATATGGCCTAAAAAGGGGAGGCATGAATAATCCACCCCTTGTTTAGCATATAAACAAGAAATAACCATAAAAATGGGCAACCAGTTGCTCTGTCTATGGAGTAGCTATTCTTTTATTCCTTTACTTTCTTAATAAACTTGCTTTCACTTTATGGACTCTCCTTGAATTCTTTCTTGCATGAGATCCAAGAACTCTCTCTTGGGGTCTGAATCAGGACCCCTTTCGGTAACGGTATCACACTTGGAAAGACTTTTCCTATATAAAGATTATAAAATATTCTCTTCTGCTAACTTTTATGGTAAAACACTTTTCTCTTAAAAATTGTAATCCAACTGAAATCCATCTGTTTTTGGTATTGCTGAAGGGAAAGATATAATTGCTCAAACAGATAATTAACTGTCCCAATGATCACTTATTGAATAATTATTTCCTCACTTATTGAATAATTATTTCCTTACTGAGATGAAGTCACCTTATACATGTGATTTTTGGGGGGCTATGGATTGTGTTCCACAGGTCTCTTTGTTTATTCTTGAGCTAGTGCTTCACTGTTTTAATTGGTAGTTGCACAGCATATTTTGAAGTCTGTGGGAAAAAGTTTCCTTTCACAAATGGCTATTATAATACAAGAGAGTTCACAAAAGATTAACTACAGCAAAATACCACTCTCCAACAATTTTGCAAAACTAAGTAATTTTCTGCTAGGTTAGAAGTAAATGACTTGTCCTCAGCTGCTGCCTGGTGAGAGGACAAGCAGAGGAAGAACATACATAAAATTTAGAATATATTAATAAGGCAGAACCAGCTCAATACCAAACAAATTATAAGGAAACTCATTTGCTCTATGGTCCCATAACTATATCTTCTCTCAATCTCTTACTTTCTCCATCAGAGCAACAGTAGAAAAAGAAAGATTCCAACTTTTGGCTCCATAGTGTATTATTTTTTATTTAGTTTCTTCTTTCAGAAGATCAGTTTTGTACCTTTAGATACTAGGTGAAAAACTGCAGAGGGTCATTCCCCCAACTTTGATATCCTTTTTTAATTTTTCAGCAACTGCAAAACAGGTCTTTAGTTTGTTCATTCAACAAACTACTAATGAGCACCATCTAGGTACCAGGTATTTGGCTGGATGCACTATTAAATAACAGTATCTAACCTCAATTTGAACATCAGGTTAGGTTAATTGCTCTTCTCTGTGCTCAGAATACCTGTCTGTACTTCTAATGGGCACTTATTACGTTCTATTGAAATGATCTGTCTCTCCAGGGGCTTGTTAGCTAATTGAAGGTAAGGATACTATCTTATTCATTTTGTTTCTCTAATACCTAGCATGGTGCCTGGTACACTGGTGCTTTAAAAAAATTAATCTAGAAGAAGTCTACAAGGTGAACTGGAAAGAGGAGAATTTGGAAGCAGGAAGGTAAATTGAAAAGCTTGTTCCATTGCTTTGGGCAGGAGGTAATAAAAGTCTGAATTATTGTGATGGCTGTGGAAAAGGAAAAGGAAGGAAAGGATGTGAGAAATATTACTGAATTACTATATAACGCTAAGTTTAATTAGACATGCATTCACTCACAAGTATTAAGCATGCATATATAACAGGGAGAGTTCTTACCTAGAAAGTCTTTCATGCTAGAGAAAGGAGACAAAAACAAAAACAAAAAAGAAAAAAGAAAAGAAAACAGCATTAGCAAGAGACTGATTTGTATTATTTCCATCTATAAATGCACTTTTCAAATCAGATGGCTGAACTTCACAGCTGGAGATGGGGGTGCCATTTAAGAAAAGCAATCAAATTGACTACACAAAGGTGACTTAGCCCTAGTTCACACTTCTTTGTATGCCATGACTCACTAGATTTGAGGTATTAGGGATAGCATCTTTTTAAACTAGAAGTTAGCAAAATGTAGAATGATCAAAAACTGCTCCAACTCCCCACCCAACTAACTAGCCAAGCTTGTGTTCTAGGAGTGACTATCACTGACTTTCTATGTGACATTTGGCCTCTCTGGATCTCAACATTCATTCTATTAATTTCCTTCAGTTCACAAACTCCCAACCTTGCCCTGAGTGAATACTGCAACTACAAATAAACTACAAATATGAAAACTCAGGAGACTTCCTCAGTTTCTCCCAGATCGCTAGTGAAAGTAGAAGAGTAAGGGAGAGGGGAGAAAGTCCCATCCTAGTCCCTAGGATGCTGGTTTAAAAACAAAAAAAAGTAGGTACTCTTGAGGTCCCAAAAGAAAGGAGTTTTATAGATACAACCAGTATGCTTGGTCATTGTAAACAAATCAAACAACAAAAAGTGCTTATGTCTGTGTTTGACATTTACTTTTTACTGTAGATGACCTTTACCCTCCTATCCCTTCTTCTTCTTCTTCTTCTTTTTTTTTTTTAAAGAACTCTGGCAAATACAAATTCAATTGGTTTAAATAAACTTAATTATTTCCTTTTATGAAGTGTTACAGAACAACAAAATCTTCAAGACAGACAAGAGGAGGAAGAGAAACAAAGGTCCAATAATCTACAAAATGGATAATGAATTCTTGAACTTCTGAGGAGTCACTCAATGACACTGTTTTGCATTAAACAGTCCCTGGAAGCCACTGGTTTGTCAAACAACATAGCAGGACAACCCAACACACCACACCCTACAGCTGTCCAGGAGAAGTATACAGTGACAGCACATGTGACTAAAGAGGACTGAATAGAGTCACCCTGATAAATGATGACATTTCCTCATGGAATCTGTCTTTAAATCAGGGGTTATACTCATCAGAATAATCCTGCACACTTTTGCAAACTGTACATATCCTAACCTTAGTACTGGAGATTCTGTTTCAGTAGGTCTAGAATGCAGCCTTCCTATATGTATTTTTAAAAAGTACCCCAGGTGATTCTGCTGTACAGCTCTGGTTAAATACCACTGGACTAAACGAAGGTTTTTGAACATGGAGATATGCCCCCATTTGAGGTAGGGGAATCATTAGGACTCATTAAGAAAAGTATATGGTATATTCTCATACAGTGAGTTGAGAATCCTGAAAGTTGGAAATCTAAAATTCAGGACAATTCCAGGCATTTTTTCTGTTCCACATTTATATATCTAATCTCTAGTGGCACTCATATGTATACCCCACACTATCAATGCCTACTTTCTCAACTTTACCTGAAGTTTTTTTTTCTTGATGTCTTTTTTCAAAAAAGAAACTACATTTTAATCACCTCTCAAGAACTAACACATATATAGGGCTGGGTGCAGAGGCTCACACCTGTAATCCCAGCACTTTGGAGGCAGGAGGATCACTTGAGCCCAGAAGTTCAAGACCAGTCTGGGCAACACGGCAGGACCGCATCTCTACAAAATAATTTTTTAAAAGTTAGCTGGGCATGGTGGTGTGCACCTGTGATCCATGCTACATGGAAAGCCGAGGCAGGAGGATCACTTGAGCACAAGAGGTCAAGGCTGCAGTGAGCTGTGTTTGTGCCACTGCACTTGAGCCTGAGTGACAGAGTGAGGCCTTATCTGAAAACAAAACAAACAAACAAAAAGTATGCAAGTGAAGCTGAGATCCTGGGCTATGGGCTACTCATTAGCTTTGTGAGAACACCTAGCATCTGGGTGAATTAAAATTCATGGTCCAGGAAAACTATTTATTGTGACATGTCAAATACTTGTGAATAATTGAGCCTGAACTCCATACCAGCAAATGCAAAACATTTTATTGTATTTAAGAACCCACTGTGTGCAGAGCCCTGTAGAGGAGGCACTGAGGAAGAAGCAGAACAAGTTGCATGACAGAACCAGGAGAGCACTGTGAACGTAATTAACAAGTTCACCTGAAGCAATGTAGGGAAAACATGAGAATGCATACTATGTATTCTCATGTTTATGGAGATAACAGTGGTAACCCATTGGCCCCAACTAAGAAAACCTCCTAAAAGATATGAGTTTTGGGAGGATCATATTAGAGAAACACACACAAACACACATTTTTTTTTTCTGATAACAAAGACCCAGAAGAGATACACACATTTTTAAAAAAAAACCATATTGTTATGGAGGGAACGTTTCACTAAAATTCCATCTTATTCCTAATTATATTTTTAGTACCTACAGGGCCAGAACACGATAGGCGTTCAATAAACACTAACTGAACTGAATTGCTAATGCTCTGAGAAGTGTGATGGCCTTGGCTAGACCTGAGTTCTAATTTCTGCTCTGACATCTAGCAATATGACCTTGGCAAGTTACCACTTATTCTAACAGTAAGAATCAACTGTGATAACTACAAGGAAGTGAACTCTTAAAATGTCAGCTTCCCCCTCACCATTCCTCTGCTTTCATTTTTTAAATTGTAAGAATATTGTATTACGCCAGGTGCGATGGTTCATGCCTGTAATACCAGCACTTTAGGAGGCTGAGGCAGGTGGATCACTTGAGGTCAGGCGTTTGAGACCAGCCTGGCCAACATGGCAAAACCACCTCTCTACGAAAAATACAAAAATTAGCTGGGTGTGGTGGCACATGCCTGTAGTCCCAGCTACTTGGGAAGCTGAGGCAGGAGAATTGCTTGAGCCCAGGAGGTGGAGGTTGCAGTGAGCCGAGATAGCATCACTGTACTCCAGCCTGGGCGACAGAGTGAGACTCTGTCTCAAAAAAAATAAAATAAATAAAATATTATATTGGCTATTGATGCTGGTTAGAGTACCAAGTTAAAACTTTGTACCTTTGGTTCAGGGAATTGAGTCCACATGTAACCAAATGAAACAATAACTTAGAGGACCATTTAGCTTCTCTCAGTGTTTCTGAGTAGAACAGCCTTCAAACTATACCCTTCATATGGGGGTAGCATTCTTGACACTCTCTTCAAAGATATACTTTCCGCATCATCTTAGGTATGGAAAAATGACCTGTTTACAATCAAACTGGTCCCTTGGGCCTTCTTTATCTTCCTCCTATTGAACTAGGAGCCCATTTCTCCATGGTGTGCACAGACTGAGGCCTAACTTTCTGACAATTAAATCATGCTTTTTTGCTGACTTTTTCTTGAAATGTGAAACCTCACTTGAGTTTTGTTTTTTTTTTGTTTGTTTGTTTTTAGTTTCTTCTTTGTAAATATCCTATTTGTTGGGTAAGATTTTACTATATCTTTAGATTTAAATTCTGCTGTGTAGACTCTGGTAGCTGCCTCTATGGTGACGAAACAAGTTTTTATTTTTGTTTTTTTTTCCATTAAAACAGGGAAATTAGGATTTTACCAGGCATCAATCTTAGCCATTATTTATAAATCAATACATGCTAATAATTTCCATTACTTTACTTTTTTAATGACATTAATGCTTTTCATTTAGAATGTTCTGGAAGCACAATTAAGCCAAGAAAGTTCTCAGATATATGGCTGCATAGTATGGCTGTGTATACCATATGACCTTCACTGAGGAGGCTGACATAAAACACAAACACTTAAAAATTGAAAAACACAAAAAATAGGTTAGCACTATCAAGCAGCAATCAGAAAAAGCCCAGAGGGTTCCTGGATATGAAAAGACAGATTCCACAGGGTTTTCAAGAGGCCTAGACTAATTTTTCCACAAATGACAGCACATGGAGGAAGATGATGATAACACTGCTCACACTTGTGATTGCCATACCAGTTTTTGTCCCTATTGGCTTACTGTAGGAGGTGTTCCCTACAGCCACCTAGGAAGTTGATGATCTACACTCTTACTTCTGCTTGCCAGGAGTAACTGAAAGCAAACATCATAGTCTGTTGTTTATTAGCTTTTAAAGGCTTGTTAACATCCCTTGTTAACAATTTACTTTTGGGTAACCTTTTATAAAATGTGTAGGTGATGAGTGATCCAGCAGACAAGGTGGTAGACAATTTACCTAGATCCAGATATTAGAGAAAACAGACTTGCAAGTTAATCCTCGATCTTTCCTCATTACCTCTAATTCCCTCCAGCTTTTACCAGACTTTTGGAGCTATGTGGAATCCTTTTTTTTTTTTTTTTAATATTATTGCCTTCAGGGGTTAACCTTAGCAATGTCCTAGGAAAATCAACCCTACCAATTAGAGGAGAGCATATAAACCTCCTAAAACCTCAGAGATTAGTGAGATTTGGATGCAGCAGAGGAAACACAGTTACCTTAATACAAACAATATTATTTCAAAAAAGGAAGAAAACTGGACTTCTAAGGGTGAATTATTCTCATTGTAATTGAAATGGTTTCCTTTCAGGTTTTTAGCCTAAAAAGAGTAAGGCAAGATAGCTTAAAAGTATATAGGGTTTAATGTTTAATTCCCCCAATTCTGATAAAATGGCTTGGGTTTTTAGATCATACTTCCTAATTTTCACTGGTGGAATACCTCTAGAAACTATTGTTTTGCCTGGCTTCTTGATACCCTAGATAATCCGGGGTTTGATGAAAAACACTAGTTGGATTTAGGGAGAGAGAAGTTGGGGTTTCTTGGGTAAAGAAGCAGAGTGGCTGGATTGATGCAGAAGACTTAACTTTAATTTTTTCTCTTCATCCTCCTGTCATTCAAACTAAGCACAGATCAAATCAACTGTTAGGCTAACACGACTTCATTCAAGAAAGCTGACTGCCAATCCTGCAGAGAGACTACTGAGTAAATCTAGAGGAGATAAGACAGAGTGGGAGTTTGCCTAAGTAATCTCAGGGGAACAGTGAGCCAGGAAGTGACATCAGAAGAGGCAAGCAGAACATAGGGTAGGGAAATGAACACTGAAGCTTCTCCCAGAGAAGAGGATTCTAAGAGGTCAGCTGAGTGGGCAGGAAATAAGGGGAAGTCCTAGAACACAGGGCCAAGGGACTCCAGCCAAATCAATGATCCTTTAGAGGCTAGGAATGTGGACTCATCTTATCTATGCTCTGGCAATGGTCCCATCCTTCCATTCTCTCTCCTCTGTACACTCCCTCTCTCTTCTCAAAAACAGAAGTTAGTCTACTCTGTAAGTAGAGTCTGAATAGCTTACCTGCACATGATGATATCATATATTTTAGAAAAGGCATGAATCTTTTCTCTAATTGGTAGATTAATTCACAAATTTATTATGCTGTATGCTCTAATCTGGAAGTCTTAGAACTTCTATAAGTATTTTTGTTAAAGATTGTTTTGCTCTACCTTCTACTGAAGACAAATCATGGCCACTAAAATGAGACTGTCTGGTGTGTCTGAACGAGACAGAAACTGTTCAAAGAAGGAATTACTTTCACAGCTTTTATGGTCCTACTGGGGACAACAGATAATGTGAATGAGACTCTGGAGAAGAAGAGACTAAAAGCTGCTCAGAAACCAATATGAATACAGAGAGTAGAGGTAAAAAGAATGATTAGCTAGATAGACCATAGTTTTAAAAATGTCCCAAAACTAAGAAGCAGACTTCTTCCTTTCATACCTCTTGAAATTCTCCCATAATAATCTCATTGCTTGGACCTGTTTCTAATAAAAGAACAGAATGAAGATCACCATTAATTCAGATGGCAATCTTAGAAAGGGACAGAAACCAGACTGGTTTTCATTTGTGAAATGTATAGGGCCCTTAAAACACCAGAGACTGGCTTAGAAAAATCCCCACAAAAGCTTTCAACTTGAAAGTTATCAGGAGTTCAGGAAGGCACATAATTAAAACCAAACTCCTTCTACCAAGTTTAAAATAAAATTGTGGCTCAGGAAAGCTGGGCCCAAGGGAAAGGAATGAGACCAAGTCACATGTCTGCTGCCAAGGCTGAAACTGGTTTAACTCATGTTCCTTTTGGAGTCATGGCTTGACCCCACAGTGATGGGAAAAAACTTCTATTTACATTTTCTCCCAAAGAGGGACTAAGCAGAAGGAACATTTTATATTATGTTCTTGTGTACTAGCTGAGCCAGGGGAAACAATTTGAGCTATTCTGGGACGGCCTACAGAGAACCATCTTCTTTCCCTTCAGTGTTCTCAGAATATTGACTGATGATGAACAAGCCAATGATGTGAGTGTGGCTGCAGCAAGGACCCTTCAAATTTTCAGAGGTACTGCAAACCTAATCACGGTCTGAGTTAATTGCAAAATAGTATAATTTTGTAACTTTTAAGAATCATTCTGGTTTCATACATACGTCCAAGAGAGACTAAAGTTTTCCAGCCTTCTATCTTAAGGGAAAAGATTTCTTCATAATTCAAACAGACAAGATTCTTAGGAAACTTGAAATAAAGAGAACCTACCAGTTTCTAACTTTGAAGTGAAGCCTGAACTGTTCTAGTAATTTATCTGGGGATCCTGCATAATCTGGAAATAAATGTGAGGGTGGAACAAGAACTTCCAAGATTTATGCAAAGATGTGACAGTAGAGGACAATGATAATGAGGCCTATGCTGTTTTTCTACATCAAAAAAATTAATACCATCAAATTTTCAATTTCATTAGTTTCCTATTGCTGCCAAAACAAAATTTAGTGGCTTAAAAACCCATTTATTATCTCACAGTTTTGTAGGTCAGAAGTCTGCACAGTTCTGCTGGGTTCCCTCAAGTTCTCAATGGTCTGAAATCAAGGAGTCTGCTGCTGGCTTTAATCAGGAGCATCTGGGGAAGAATCTGCTTCAAGCTCATCCAGGTTGTTGGCAGGAATCCAGTCCTGTGGGGTTTCAGGTACCCACTGCCTTTCAGGGTACTGGCTGCTTACTGCTTGCAGAAGCTCCTACATTCCTTTTCACATGGCCCTTCTGATTTTCAAACCAGCAATGAAGCACTGAGTTCTTTTCACACTTCACATTTCTCTGGCTTCCCATTCCATCATCTGCTGAGAAGGCTCTCTGCCTTTCCAGGCTCATGTGATTAGCTCAGGCCCACCCAGGAAAACCTCCCTAACTTAAGGTCAACTGTGCTATGTAACATAACAATCATGGGAGAGCTATCTTGTCATACACGTGGGTTATAGAGATTAGGCGAGGACATTTTGGGGAGGCATTTTAGAAATTCCAACTATCACAAGGATCTCCCTTAAAAAAAATGGTCAAATTTATCTGTAACATCCTAAAAGAAACATCCACAGTACACGGCCTCTCAGCTGCACTAGGTGATTGCATACATTCAGAATCAGGGCAATACCAAAAGCACTGTCTTATACAGGGAAAAAACAGGCGTCCATGTGACCTGCTATACATATGTGTAAGAGAGCACACTTCCATGGACACATTAACTTTTAAAAGCAAGTATTAAATCACATATGTCTTCATCATATTATATGTCTTGATTTGTCTTTACCAACTACTTAATACATATAGAACAAAAAGTTAAAATAAATATAGTACTTACATTCAGTTCATATCATAAATATTTCTGAAAAATCTCATATGCCAGATTGTGACTACCCTATCAATTTAAGGCATGTAAAAATGATATCATGTAATGTCACCTCACATATTGCAGTACATGTCACTATATTTTAAAAGAAAAACCATTAAGTTCATTAAATGATAGAAATAGACTCATCTTTTGTTGTCTCTATTGCGCTACCTAATATTATTAGAATTTTAAAGCTCTCAGCATCTATGCAGACCTGTACCTCCCTTTTGTGAATATTCCCAGCTTCTGAAGAATTTCTGGATCTTTTGGGAACTCATAAAATACACTCATTGTAGAAGGAAATATATGGATATACTAAGGCCTCCATAAAATATCTAAGGCAAGCCATTTTATATTTAATTTATAAACTCTTGTGATTCATAAACGCATTTGCAGGCTCAGGCATATTTTCCATCTAGCCTTTCACATGCTGTGTACTATACAGGATGAAAATGACCAACAGGGGAATGAGGAGCTCTAAAACTTGTGTGGCTCTAGCACACAGGTCACAATTCTTACATTTAATATCTATATTTACTTTCCGCATAGCTTGGAGTTTTAGGTTCACACAGATGTGTATGGCCATCTGAAACTATGAAATACATTAAGATGGTTTTAAAAAAAAACATAGCCTCAGTGAACACCTGAGAAAAGAAGCCTGATCAGTCCCTCAAAATATTGTTAGAATACAGCATAGAGTGTATCGTACATTTTAAAAGTGCTTATTTAGGCCTTACATCCCACTGTTTGAGTTTTACTCCATTTCTCTAATTGAGATTCCAGGTCTCTCCCCACTAGTCTGTCAAGGCTCTTCAATAGATGATGTTACGGACCACCATTATACCTCTTTAGGAAGTAAGCTTTCCATGAAGCCTGGGAAGAGATGGATTTTTTCATATGGTAAATGTCACAGTCCAGCAGCCTGTTTGGGTAGCAGTCACTTTAATGTTATTTACTAGGCTGTGAATCAAAACTTTTACAAAGGAATTAGTGAGGCTCTCCAGACCTCACATTTCATGAGGAAATAAATATTAATACTTGGGACCTAAGTAACATAGGGTGGAACTTTTTATTTCTGAGTAGCTTCCACAGGCTTTTTCTCTTTTGATTCCCACAAAAACCAAAATATTAACTCACATATTTTGGAGCGACAGATATACTAGCAAATTGCAATAAACAGGAATCTGAATTGACTTGGGAAGATCTATGGTTAGCCTTCATGTTAGAAATAAGATTCGCAAGTGTGTGGCCTCTCAGTCCTTTCCAGATGGCTAAATGGGATAGGAGCAGAGAGATCAAATCTCAGGCAGCAGCATTTATTCCCTGCATTTACATTAAGCACCTGTATATGCCCAGCCTTGTGAGTAGTACTTAGAGAAGTAAAATCGACAATTACAGAATCTAAGACATGGCTCTTTGATCTCAAAGAGCTCTTCTTTGTGGAGGTAAAATACGCACACTCATAAAACAAATAAGAGTGTAATTCAAGAAAGTAATTGATTAAATGCAATCAAATGTTAGACCATCTAGTACATGCAATAAATAAAAAGGGGTAGTTAGGAAAGGGAGAGACCGATACTGACTAGATATTTTCGGCAAGGAGATAATGGAAGGAACAGGAGTTTGAGGCTGCAGTGAGCCATGATGGTGCTACTGCACTCCAGCCTGGGTGACAGAGCGAGACCCTGTCTCCAAAAAAAAAAAAAAGAAAAAGAAAAAGAAAAAATTCTGACTTTTTACTAATCTAGGTTTGTCTGTTCCTGTTATTCTGTTACATTTTTCCTTAAGATAGCTTTTGTTGTCGCCATCTCTCTTTCCAAGTCAGATTCAATAGTCAGGGATACCGGTAACAATCTAGGAGCTATTTAAAGAAAAGACAGTAGTTTCACTGGAACAGCTACACCCCTTACTGGTTAAGGCTGAGGCTCTTGATCCAGACTGCTGGCTCCAACATTTACTATGTGATCTTACATGATTACTTAACTTCTCTGTTCAGTGTCCTTGTCATTAAAATGAGAAAATGTACTTGGCGTTTATGGTTATCGAATGTATTAAATAAGACAATACATGTACGTGCTTGGTACAGCACTGACGAAGAGTAAATATTCAATAAATGTTAGCTATTGATATTACTACAGTTCTCCCTATTTTTTTCTATTCTCTCTCATCCCTCTTTGGTCTTTTGGTTCTCCCAATGCTTGTTGGCTGCAAGAGGAATAAGCTCAAATAAATTCCTCAGCACTCAAAGGGTTTTGATTATTTGTAGATTTTGATTATCCAGGCTAATTCCTACTTCCCTTTCTAATCTACAAACATTTAAGGTCATTATTTTACTGTCTGGATGGATATATGTCCTTTCAGACAACCAACCATGTAAAGTTGATTTTGGAAATCAACGCAAAACATTTTTAAAAATGCTGTAATACACTCTCACGTATTTTACAATTTTATTCAAATCTAGAATATTTAACTTTTTACAAACAACTTTTAAAATAGCCACTTGCAATTTTATGTACAACTCCCATATGAAAATGCTGCTTTCATAATGAACTATGAAGGGTTAAAGTCCAGACACACTTTCAGTATCTTTATCTAATCATGTCACTGGTAGAACTCTTTCCATGCTGTGTAACCAAAGAAGGCTGTTGGATTTTGGAACTGTTATGAGAACTAACATCCCAGTTGTGGATAACCATCACCAACTGCATGATAACCAGGTCAAGAATAGAATAAAAAAAAGAGGCTTAAAAGAAATAAAAAGCTGATGAAAGCTAACTCTGATTGTTTCCCTTTGGTCTTCTTACTGTAATGAATTGCCAGCTCACCCAAATATTATCAGATTAAGAAAAGAAATTAAAAACCAATGCTGAATAGGAACTTTTCCAAACTTTAAAAATAGTCCCTTGTCACACAGCTGGTTAGGTACTGAAAACAAAACTAGAACCCAACACAAAACTCATAACCAATTGACCCTTAACTAATCTAAATTTCTGAATCCTTTGAGAACTGAAACTTATCACCGTAACATAAGTTTGACCACAATACCTCTGAACAAAGAAACCAGATACAAGACCTGCTGTTTTCCTGCATGTGATTCCAGTGGTGATGGAATAGGAAAGAACCATTAGAAAAAGAAACGTATCTCTTATTTGCTTGTGGTTACTCCTCAAGGTTTACTCTCAGCCCTTCCTTATGTTACATCTACTCCTTAGACAAGCTCACCACTCTTAGGGCTTCAATCACAAATATCAGTATTTTTAGCCCATAATTTTCTAAGTGTCAGACCAACTACTTTCTGGAAATCACTATCTGAATGTCCCAAAGTACCTCTAATTCAACATATCAAAAAGTGAAACCATTTCCCCACTCAACAGCATTTAGCCTCCTGTGTTTGCCAACTCAATTTTGTCACACTATTTTTTTTTTTCTTTTTGAGACAGGGTCTCGTTCTGTTGCCCAGGTTGGAGTACAGTAGTGCAATCATGGCGCACTGAAACCTCGACCTCCTGAGCTCAAGCTATCCTCCCACTTCAGCCTCCCAAGTAGCTAAGAGTATAGGCACATGCCACAATACCTGGCTAGTTTTACAATTTTTTGAAGAGACAAGTCTTACTCCATTGCCCAGCCTGGTCTCAAACTCTTGGGCTTAAGCAATCCTCCCATCTCTGCCTCCCAAAATGCTGGAATTACAGGTGTGAGCCCCTGCACCTGACCCTTATCATACAATTTTCTAACCAGTCACCTAAACCAGAGACCTGGTAGTCACTCCTGACTCTGCCCTATCTCAGGCTCATCCTTATCCCCATTCTATCAGTCCGTGTCTTGTCAATTCTACCTTCTAAACAACTGAATGCTTCTCTGTACTTCCCAGAAAAAAAATCTCTGCCCAGGCCCTTAACATTTCTCACCTGGAATACTGCAATCAAGGGCCAATGACCTGATCACATCCTGACCCTCCCTCCCAATCCAGCTTCCACAGCTGCCAAAGTTATTCTCTAATATGCAATTCTGAGCACAGCAACTTTACTTCAAATCTTCATTCCTTTATTCTTTATCCACAGGATAACTCCCCAAATCCTCAAAATTACATACTACGCCTCACATGACCTGGGTTTGCTAAGCCTCCTGCCTCATTTCTTATTACATTTCTAAATATATCTTTCGTTCTAGCCACACCGATATGCAGCTCTCAGAATAATGCCATTATGTTCTCATATTCTTTTTCTACCTTTGTAATGTACTGTTTCCTTCTTCTTTGTCCATCTAGCTTCTATTGTTCTCCAAATATCAGGCTACTGTATTAACCACATGGCTGATCTAAAACACCCTGAACCTATGTCTTTATTAGAAAATTCACTTCCCTGGTGTTCTAATTCTTGATTTTCTTAATCTCCCCAATTAGACTGCCAATCCTTTGAGGGCAGGAACTGTGTCTTTCATTTATGAATTCCGGTGTCCAATATAAAGCCTACTACAAAGCAGACACTCATAAAATGTGGGAGGATTCACAATAGGGCAGGTGGCTTTGATACATATTTACCATGAAACTAAAAATTAGAGTAGAAGGGCAGGACACTGCTTGCAGGAAAGGGAGCTGATGCCTTCGAAGCTCCCAGTCTCTCTGGTCAACAAACCAAGACTTCAGATGCCATCTCCTCCAGCTCTACGTAGAATATGAGTGAACTAGGCCACTCTCTACCTAGAATTCGTGTAATGGGTCCAAATGAGAAAGCTACTTTTATTCCCACAGGTTTTACTGTTCTAGGAAGATTCCTTGGGCTGAACAATTACTGCTATTGATTTTCCTTGAGTGAAATAAAAACCCCCCAAAAAGAATACACTCATGGTTTTAAATAGGCAGAAAAAAATGGTTAACAGATTGTACTCCTAATTAGCATTGTTCAACCAAGTGTTTCTCATTCCATGACAATGGATTATAAAGTGGAGTAAAAATGGATTCCAGATTGGTAGTGCATCAGATGTAGTGTTGGATGTATACAGGATACGATAATATGCTAAATAAATGTTTGGTACTTGTCAGAGGAGGGCACAAAGCACATGCAAAAAATAATTATCAACACTGACAGTCTGGAAGGCAAAGAGGCAGAATGCCTCCGGCCTGCTAACTAAAGTTGCTATGTAGACAAGCTCTCAAGAAGGCAACAATACTTTATCATTCAATTATTTACCAAATGTACCCTAATTAGTTTGTAGGACTGGTTATAAAACAAAGCTAATGGATTAAATGTTCCCTTTATGTACATTAATGGTTGACTGAAAAATATTATGTAAAATCTTTGGGTTTTTTTTGTTTTTCTTTGTCATTTTAAAAAATTGAGATGTTAGAACTGAAGGAATAGCAATCCAGACTAAATGGGAACATGCTACTGATCTTGCTTTATAAATGCAGGTTAAATCCTATTATAACAAATACCAACACAATGAAAATGTGCCTAATTAAAAGATTCCCAGGGTTCATGTGATGACCCACTTACTTCAAGATTTATTCAATATAATAAATATCAGATAAGCACTACAATTTGGACATCCTCTAGTATTTGTTTCCTTTAAATATGCCCTGTATCAAAAAAATTTTAAATTAGCAAATAATAAAAATTTGAGAATATTGACCAAAGATTACCTGGCTCTTACTTTTAGGATGATTTAAAAATGCAAAATCATCTAAATTGAGTAGTTCCTAATTTATAGAATTTATAAACGTTAGACCCAATAATATAACACAGTGATTAAAAATCAAGAGCTAGAAGTGTCTACTGTATTTGTAGTTCAGAATTTTTTCTTTAACTACAAAGACTAAGAAAAATAATTTTTTTTAACGTTGTAAAATTACTGTCAAAAGAAAGTTTTACTACTAATTGTATGAACCCAGCATCTTATATTAGGGTTGTTTCACGGTATGAGAAAAGAGACTGAGCTTTCAAATTCTCATCAATATCTACCTGGTGTGGTTCCCATTAGAAATGCAAGTGAATCTGGAAGTTTTTCCGCCTTTCCTAACAAATCAGAGATGATCAGAGCTGTTACTAAGGGAACTCCTCAACTGTTAGACACAAAGAAGATGCTGAACTAATGGAAACTTCATATGAAAGCCAAAAGTAGCAGTAAAAAAAATTATTTCATTATTTAGGATTAACAGAGACCAAAACAGCAATATTAGGAGCATACCACTTATAATAGTCATTCTTAGTGTCGGTAGGAGCGAGTGAAGGCATGCCAAAAGGATGGATGAAATTCTCTCTAGTGAGGAAGAGGGATGCGTTTGTTTGTTTGTTTGTTTGTTTATTTATTTATTTATTTATTTATTGATGGAGTTTTGCTCTTGTTGCCCAGGCTGGAATGCAATGGTGCAGTCTTGGCTCACTGCAACCCCTGCCTTCCGAGTTCAAGCGATTCTCCTGCCTCAGCCTCCCGAGAAGCTGGGATAAGGGATAACAGATGCCCGCCACCATGCCCAGCTAAGTTTTTGTGTTTTTAGTAGAGATGGGGTTTCACTATGTTGGCCAGGCTCGTCTCGAACTCCTGACCTCGTGGTCCATAAGGCTTCAGCCTTCCAAAGTGCTGGGATTACAGGTGTGAGCCACCGCACCCAGCCGGGATGTATATTTTTAAAAACCATGTTTAATAGCATAATTTTGTGTTCAGAGAATTAAAAATATTTATTATTTTCAAAATACAAACTAGAGAAGGTAAACAAAAATCTTCTTGGCTGGTGAGAACATGCATTACCTTCCACATATGAGTGATTTTTCATTAGGGAGTATATTGGTATACTCCCTACACATAATCTCAAGGCAAACATTAGATTTTTATATTATTTAAAAGAGTCATAGGTTTACTGAGTATAGAAACACTGAACTATGAAAAGTATCAGCTGCTGTTACTAGTTTAAAAGTAAAGGTATATGATAAAAGTTTGTTTTCTAGTCACTGAAAAATCATCCTGCCTTTTGTTTTCTCAAGTTAAAAATAATAACCTGTTTGACTTACAGTTTACAGTTTGCCTTTACTACTTCTTGAACATTTGACGAAGGGTATGGTGTCCAAAATATTCTCTCCATGTGAATAGCTATTATTTTAAAATTCTCTCTAAGGATATTTTCCTTATATGGGGGCATTTACTATTTAGCCCTGTTAACAACACTCAAAAAAGAATCAAACTTTTAAATGCTGGCTGAAATTTCAATCCTCTGTTTTGAAGAATGTTGGATCAGGGGCTGTCCCTCTGTAACTCTGTGCCATCTCTAGAAGAAACTGTATGTATGTATACAAACAAGTCAAAGAAGTTTGAAAGAGGACAGTTAAGAGAGCTGTCCTTAACTCTTAAATGCACTGAACTCTGAAATGCACACAGAAACTCCCCAGTATCTCTACTGTAAAGACTCAAGCATTTCCACTTTAAAGAGAACTATGAAGACCCTGAAGCCCGCAAGATCTCAGGCTCTGAGGGCTCCATGGTCCCAGAGAGTATGACTGGGATTTGAGAATCAGGCACAGGAGATTCAGTTATGGCCTGTCAATTCCCTCCCTTGGCCTATAAATACAGCTTTCCTCCTTCCTGCAATTTCGGTTTCCTGTGTCTCCATCAAGGATAAATTTTGGACTCCCACAGCTACGTAAGCTTTTAACTGTCATATTTGCCCTAGCATGTTCTTAAACTTGACCTTCAAATATATTTGAGATGTACGCCAATGTTGCTGCGAATATGGGGTTTTAGAGTCACCGAGCGCAGTGCTTTAATCAAGGCTCTGCTGCTTACTAGTTGAGCAATGCTGGGCAAGCCACTTCTCTTCTGTGTATCTCAGTTTCCTCATATGTAAAATAGGGATAGCAATACCCACCTTTCAGGGTGGCTAAGGATCAGCCAGTTACAACCAGGTATCAAAAGGCATATGAGCACAAGAACACCATCACAAAACCAGTTGTTAAAGAACAATCAAAATCAGTTTTTAAAGAGTACCCTAATTAGTTGGACATGAGAGAAAATGAACTAGGCTAGGGAGATCTTAAGAGATGAAATCTTCATTTTATAATTTTATAACCAGTCCTTAGTGTCAGCAGCCACCAAATGAGTCTTGCATATCTTTCACTCTGACGTTAAAGACATAAGCAACATAATGGAACATGAGTGGTATATGAAAATCAACATTCTCTTTAACATAGTCTCAAGCCATTTGGACACTGGAAGTTGGTTAGAGTAAGTTGATGCTATTGTAGGAATCCACATCCAGTGACCACTAATATTGGGAAGCAGTCTCTTATTAAGCCATCTATGTTTTAGTTTCCTATAATTCAGATTTTCTCCCACTGTGACCTCTGTCTAAAAGGCAGGGATGAGGGGTTGTGAAACAAGGGTAGGGAGGTTGGATGGCAGCTGTTAGAAGTGAGACAAGACGAAAGCAGTACCTAACTCTAAGAAAGCAAAGGAAAAATAGAAAGGGAAAATGGGGGAAGGTCACCAAACAGGTAATTGTTGGTTGCTCACCACATTGCTCTGGGAGCTTTGGTTATAGTGGCGAAGAGACATTAATAAGGGGATCTTTACAACTAAAGGTACTACTGAGTATATGAGGGAAGGGAGCAAAGATAAACACTAACTGAAGTAAAGTGTCCAGTTTTGTGGACCTCAATTGGTAGCCACCAAAGAATACCCAATAGCTAGTGGGGTGAAAGCATTCTGTGGCTCCTTGGGAAAAAAAGGTACCAGTCTACATGTTGAAGAGACACTCCTGGAACTCGATGACAGTAACATATATATTGGAGCCCCTCTTGGTGCTCTCACAAAAACTTGTGAATAAAATAACTTTGTAACAATATCCTTTGGTATTCTCATCCTTAGCTGAGGTCTTAGACCAACAGAATTACAAATTCTACTACATGGTAATTTATACTGGTAAGACAGACATTGAAAATGGATACAAAATAATTGAAAAACAAAACAAACAAACAAAAAAACAACCCCACACTAATCTATCCAGGCTTCTTGCAAATTTTCTCCCTGTAGCTCCCTAAATAAGGAAGCTATGGCCATCCTTCTTCTTACTCTGTATATACAGCAAAGCACAATCTAGTTCCCGAAAAAGTAACTGCTATATGGCCTGCTACCTAATATGCCCATCAGAACTTCTCGTCACTTGCTATTGGTAGCAGTTCTTGCTTTTGTCAGCTTCCCACAGGGGAAGACACTAAATTAGATGCAAATGCCCATATGCAAATCACTTCATTGAGACATTCATTAGAGAAAATGGAGAAAAGTCTCAAATGGTTCTACCTAGGACATCACAAATACCTCCATAGAAGTAGTTGTCAATGGCCAACAGTTAGTTAGTTCTTGGGCTTTTAAGCAAGAAATTTCCTGAAGGTACTTGGTGATTAAGGAGTAAAGTTTCAAGTGGTCATAACTCCTTGCTCATTTTGGTCTTTCTCAAAGACAGACATACAAAATAGGCAAAGGCATACTCTACCTCACATACATACATACATACACAAATACACCATGGAACTTTCACAACCGAAGTTTAATGTATATAGTTTTGTGGCCATTTCGGAAGTTTTTCTCTTGAAATATAGTATTGATCCATAAAACACAAGAAAGGCAGTGACTAAAATAGCCGTAGAAATTAAGAAAAGCCTCGTAAGATAAAGTGATAAGGACTGTAAAATCTTACTGTTAAGCAGTTTACAATCGATAGTTAAAAGCTAAAAGGCAGAAACTGCAGCCTGACATATTTAAGTCTGCTTTTACTTAAGACTGTATTAAGTATTATGAACCATAACCTCTTGCAGAGAAGCTTACAGGGTCTTTACTTGCAAATTTTCTTTTTTCCTGTACCGATTCCCATATGCTCTGAAATCCCTTTGCTCTAAACCTAACGCCCCAAGTTATATATATATATATACACATACACACACACATCCTCTACCTTTGACCCATCTATGAACATATGTAAATAAAAAATGCTGCTTACTCGGAGTGTCTTGGCAGTCGGGGAAGGAGATGCTGGGGGAGAATCAGACTGAGATTTCCTATTCCGAGTGAATTCTTTACTTCGGGTATATAAAGAGGACATGGTTCCTCAGGATGCAGATAGACACTCAACCACTGGATTCTTCACACAAAGCTGGGAAATTTCCCCTGTAGGTTACCCTCACAGAATCTCTCCTTTTGAGTTGATGCAAGATGACTTTGGATAGAACTAAATAAAGGATAAAAGCAGCCCTGTAAATTATAGTCTTGAGCTCTGAACCAGTCCCCAGTTCCACAGAGTCTGAGTTCCATCAATATTTTCAATTCAGTTTTGACCACAGGTTCTCAGGACTGGTAGCTTACCGTAGAGGGTATTGTGCTGAGCAACACCTTTTATGCCTAGATTGAGTCCTTGATTCTCCTCAAAGGACACTTCTTATTGAGGCTTGCTCTCCAATAAAACCTGAGTCTAGGTTCCTGATGACACCAGATTAAATTCCAGAGGAAAGACGACCTTGGATCCTGCCGGCAGCGAGTCTGGGAACAACTACTATCACTTTATCCAGAGGGAAGAAATACAAATCCTGTGGAAATCATGCTGTCTTTCCTTAGCTTGACTCCACTGGACTGTAAGACATTTGGAACTACTATGATAAAATCAGGTCAAACAACTTAAAAAACAAAAACAAAAAAAAATGATAAATAAGGAACCAAGAGTTTGTAAGAAGGAAGCAGTCTGAGGAAGTCAAGTTTCCCTAAGTCCTCCCAGACGAAGCTGCTTTTACATATAAACACTCACAGTCATACACACATCTTTTCCCCTCCCCTCTTCTATTTTCTGACATTCCAAATCCCTATTCGCTCAGTGAGGAATGCTGGAGAGGAGCCAAGGGCAAAGATTCACTTTCAACTCAGAATTCGGGTTGCCACTTGTAGGAGGAAAAGAAAGCCTGCCAGCTTCTAGGAATAAAGGGAGGCTCTTTGGGGGCATGCTGAGGGGCAAACTTCACCAACCTTCCAGTGTGCCCTGCCTCAGAGAAGGCAGAAGTCTCTTAAACTGATTGCTCTGAATACTATGAGAAGGGGGATTTTTCAACTTCTATTTTTTTTTTTGAGACGGAGTCTCGCTCTGTCGCCCAGGCTGGAGTGCAGTGGCCGGATCTCAGCTCACTGCAAGCTCCGCCTCCCAGGTTCACGCCATTCTCCCGCCTCAGCCTCCCGAGTAGCTGGGACTACAGGCGCCCGCCACTTCGCCCGGCTAGTTTTTTGTATTTTTTAGTGGAGACGAGGTTTCACCGTGTTAGCCAGGATGGTCTCGATCTCCTGACCTCGTGATCCACCCGTCTCGGCCTCCCAAAGTGCTGGGATTACAGGCTTGAGCCACCGCGCCCGGCCCTTTTTTCAACTTCTAGATCTCTTAAGTAACAACGCTCAGACAGAAAAATTAGTCAAAGCACCTCCAGGCCTTTAATGTTCCATTTTAATGAGATGCCATTCCTGTTGCACCATGAGGAAGCAAACCCAAGCTCTGGCTCACTGCAAAGAAAGTTCTCTGTCCATTACAGACCTTACTGGCTGGATCTGTAAGTATAAAGCTTACCAGAGTTTCCTAAGATGCCACAATCAGGGAAAATGACAATGGAAAGGGGTATAAAGGTGAGGGAAAAGAAAGAAGGGTCAGAAATGAAGAGAGAAAATAGACAGTAGTGCAACTGCAAGACTACAGGACTCAGAAGTACAGGAAAATGAAATTAAAAAGAGAGGAATTTATTTGCATAGTGTTGAAGGATTTTCGGATTTGACCTGGAAGAAACATCTAAAATTTAATCTTGTGCACTCTGTTGTTACCACTACACTAACCAAAATTTCTAGGCCAAATGCTTTCTAAGCCAACGGGTTTATCCCAAAGTAACAACTCTCTTTTCTCTGGACTCTTGGAAACTCTATCCTGCTTTCCCTTCTTTAACATGAAATTTATACTTTTTACTTCAAACTTTCTCAACATGTTATTCTTTTCCCTCTAATTGCTTTGACAACTTCTTTATTCCAGTGATCAATTTTGTGAAATTAAATCAAGGGAAGTGATCAGCTACTTGGAAGTTGGTCTGAGGAATATAGGTTGAAAAGAGTTTTACAAACTCATTCTTTTAGGTTGGGAATGAATCAGAACCCCTTTATTAGGGGTCCTGGAAATTATTTAGTCTTCCTTAAGAAGACTGATCAATTCTATCATAAACCAGAACACACTATGTCTCAAAGGCCAACTGTTGCCAGGCGCAGTGGCTCATGCCTATAATCCCAGCACTTTGGGAGGCTGAGGTGGGTGGATCACATGAGGTCAGGATTTCGAGACCAGCCTGACCAACATAGTGAAACCCTGTCTCTACTAAAAATACAAAAAATTAGCCAGGTGTCATCGGGGGCACCTGTAGTCCCAGCTACTCGGGAGGCTGAGGCAGGAGAATTGCTTGAAACATTGAGGCAGAGGTTGCAGTGAGCCGAGATCGTGCCATTGCACTCCAGCCTGGGCAACAAGAACAAAAAAAAAAAAAAAAAAAGGGCCAATTATCTTGGGAATTCAGATCTTATATGATGTATATTAAGGATATAGCTTATATAACTAATCTCATCAGATAAGGTGAGTCTCCATTAGATCTTTTCACTTAAAGAAATAATGTTGTAAACCTAAATACTAACATTCCCATGCTTGGTAGCATGATTGGCTAGGGAAAGCTTAGTGATACTTTTTTGTTATGGTGAATGAAACTCACCGGTTTACATTATTCTTTAAAGACATGGCAAGAACAACTTGATCAGACACAGTTTCCTGACCTGTTTCTGTAAGGCTCATATAGTGATTTCACACTCCCTGGCAATTAGAGAGGGATGTAAACCTCTTATACTCCAAACTGGCCTCTCTGTCTTTTTTTTTACTTCTATCTTACGTCCACTTCTAGAAAGTAGTAACAATAACAAACTCTTTTATATTTTATGAAGTGTTTTAACATATATTATCTCACCTGATTCTCTCAACCACACTGAAAAGTATACCACCATACAGTCATGCCTTACATAACTGATGTTTCGGTCAACAAACCACATATACAATGGTGGCTGCATAAGACTATAATGGAACTGAAAAATTCTTATCACCCGGTATTTACTATACTATATTTTTAGTCATTATTTTAGAGTGTACTTCTCCTTCTACTTAGATATATAAAAGTTAACTGTAAAACTGCCTTAGGCAGGTTCTTCAGGAGATATTCTGAAGAAGGCATTGTTATGATAGGAAGTGACAGCTCCATGCATGAAGACCTTCCAATGGGATAAGATATGGAAGTGAAAGACAGTGATACTGATGATTCTGACCCTGCGTAGGCCTAAGTTAACATGTGTGTGTCTTAGTTTTTAACAAGAAAGTTTTAAAGTTAAAAAGAAAAAAACAGATAAAAGCTTATAGATTAAGAATATAAAGAAATATTTTTGTAGACCTGTATAATGTGTTTGTGTTTTAAGCTAAGTATTACTGCAAAAGGGTCAAAACGTTAAAAAAATTTTAAAAATGTATAAAGTAAAAAAAGTATAGTAAGCTAAGGTTATTTATTATTGAAGAAAGAAAAAACTTTTTTATAACTTTAGTATAACCTAAGTATACAGTGTTAATAGTCTATAGTTGTGCACAGTAATGCCCTAGGCCTTCACTCACCACTTGCTCACTGACTCACCCAAAGCAACTTCCAGTCCTGTAAGGTGCATTCATGGTAAGTGCCCGATACAGGTATATCATTTTTAATCTTTTACACAGTATTTTTATAATACCTTTTCTCCATTTAGACACACAAATACTTATCATGTTCCAGCTCTACAGTACTCAATATAGTAACATGCTGTACAGGTTTGTAGCCTAGGAGCAACAGGCTCTACCAAATAGCCGAGGTGTGTAGTAGGCTGTACCATCTAGGTTTGTATTAAATTCACTCTTTGATGTTTGCTCAGGGACGAAATTGCCGAACAACTCATTTCTCAGAATGTATCCCTGTCGTTAAGGGACTTGTGACTATATTACTATCTTACAGATGAAGAAAGTGAAGTTCTGAAAGGTTAAGTGTCTTGGCCAAAGGCACACAGCCAATAAAAGGGGAGCAAAACACAACTACCTGAAGAATAAACTTTGGTTGATTAAAGTAAAGTAAAAACAGATCTGAAAAGATTTACCAATTCAAATCCTTCAGTAAAATTCTGGGTATTTGAGACACTTGCAGGAACACATCATATATACAGAGGAACATAGATAAATTCTCCAGAAAGCTGAATGTAAGCTCTTTTTTTCTTCATTTGTCTTTTTGTAGATTTAATTTTTTTTCAACACAGCCAACAAGCATTTATTGTTCCTTGCTGACTGAAAAGACATTAATTCCCCTGTGAAAACAAGAACTGAATGGAAATATTCTTGACCACAGACTTCTACAGGATGAGCTTTGCAAACAGCCACTTGTTTAGAAAATAACTCATTCCAGATAAGCAGGATAGGATGTTGAGTTCATCTATTTTATTTCTTGTGGGTAAAAAAGAGGGAGGAAAAAAGTCTATAAACTTTAGGCTGTTATTATAACTGAATTAAGAGCCCCAGGTAGTCAGCTCAACAGAGTTTCCAAAAAATATAAGAACTATCAAACAGAAGAACTGCATATGTTTGTTTTTGAGATGGGACACATCTAATGTGTGAATAAGCCAATAAAATGCCTCATGATGTGAATCCTAATCACTGACTCTCATTGATTCAATTCTCCCAAAAGTTAGTAAAGGAAGAAATTAATGAACCAGTTAAGTAATTTCTACTTTTTCCTCTTTTTATTTTTTAAATTGAAAAATCCTAAATGGCATGGTTTAAGGGTGATGTTGGATAAAATGCTCCCCAGTGATGATTTCCAATGTTAGCAATATAGCACAGTACAGTACACATGGTTTGGGAAGGGTATGGATTTGAGGTCAGATATCCTGGGTTGAAATTCTAACCCCTGCTTAACTGACTGGTATGATCAAGTTCTTCAGCTTCGTTGAATCTTATCTGGTTCATCACCCAAAATAGTGATAAGGATGCTTATTTACAGAATTGTTATATGGTTTAGGACACACATACACACACACACACACACACACAAAATCATCCATCACAGTGCCTAGCATGTGGTCATGTTCAATACATGGTCATTATCACAAAAAATGCTTGGTTAACACGCACATGCATGTATAAAATATATGTAAGAATCTAAATGAAACCCTGAAGCAAAGAGCTTAAATATCAATTTTTATATTCTATGCACTTATTTTCCTTGTGATTATGTAAAAGGTTACTGAAAAAGACGTCAGAATCTCCTTTTCAAATGCTTTAAGAAAAAACTTATCTCTACCTATCTTTCTCCTTACCTCTTCCCAACTTTCCTTATTTCTTAGAAGGCAAAGCCCTGGCAATAAGAGGAGGGTACAGTAGTGAGGCAGTAGCCTGGTCTACTTGGGTTTAGTTAGAGGATTGGCTTTACACAAGGGATTGAGCAAATAAGTAAACATATTGAAAATGGCAACTAGGTTTCTCATTGTTGGAGAAGGCAGACATAAATACAAAAAAAAAAAAAAAAAAGGAAAGCTAGAAAGAACCCTATGTTGGTATGTAGGAATTGAAGGTATTGGTATGAACTTATGATTTTCAATATAGATAGATAAAGAAATAAAGATGTAAACATACGTGTATATTAAGCAAATGCATCCATACATATGTCTTTCCTAGCTCTGTCCACTGAAAGGGGCCTGGGAAGAGCAACACTCCAGCAGCATTTAGCATGCCTAGTGCCCAGATTATTGTTTCTAAATGCCACTTTCTACTAAGAGGAACAGGGCTCCCTGGAGAAATGGCTAATTCCAGAGCTGGGGCAAGGAAACAAAATGAGCCCGATATCTTGCGCTAGAAGGTGAGAAAGTTCTCAAACAACACTTAAATGATATGACATAAGGACACAGAAGCCTGCTTAAAAAGCCAAACCTGGGATAATAAGAGCATCAAAATGAATAATGATAGCAACGAATTATAACCCACTGACTAGGAACCCCTGAGTAGACATTGATATAAATAAATGAATGAAAAGAATAAATGGGAGGAGAACAGGTTCTTGCTTACAATAGAATGCCTACTAATAAATATAGAAGGAGTAATAAAGTTAGAAAAATTACCATTTGGCAACCATGACTGTAAAATCAATCCAAGAAAGAAGTATTAATGATGCTCAAAGTAGTGGGTAAAAGTAGAGGAGAAATTGGAGTTTACATAATCTCAAAGTATCACATCACACAACATTTACTAATCACAAAGGAGGAAAAACTAACTACCATGGAGAAACCTGGCAGATGTCATCTCAATTCAGCGATCAAAGACAAGACCACTAGTAACATGACAAACTGATAGCATGAAATGAGAAGAATATAGTATCACTTCTATGACATTGTGGCCAAAAATGCATAAACTGGGTCTAATCATGAGAAAACATTGGATAAACCTAAACTGAGGGACATATATGACTGGCCTGCTATCTTCAAAAATACCAAGGTCGGCCAGGCGTGATGGCTCATGTCTGTAATCTCAGCACTTTGGGAGGCTAAGGAAAGCAAATCTCTTGAGCCCAGGGGTTCAAGATTAGCCTGGGCAATGTCACAAAACCCCATCTCTATCAAACAAACAAACAAAACAAAACAAAAAACCCAAAATTAGCAAGGCAAGGTGGCGCCCACCTGTAGTCCCAGCTACTCAAGATGCTGAGGTGGGAGGATCCTCTGAGCACAAGAGGCAGAGGATGCAGTGAACTAAGATCACACTACTGCACTTCAGCCTGGGCAACATAAAACAAAACAAAACAAAACAAAAAAAACAAGGTCATATAAGTCGAGGAAAGTCTAACTAGAGATACACAAAAATTGGGTATAAATAGTGATCCTGGATTGGATCTTTCTGCTCCAATGGACTTTATTAGGACAACTGGTAAAAATGTGAATGTGTCGTGCCTGTAATCCCAGCACTTTGGGAGGCCAAGGTGGGCAGATCACCTGAGGTCGGGAGTTCGAGACCAGCCTGACCAACATGGAGAAACCCCATCTCTACTAAAAATACAAAATTAGTGGGGCGTGGTGACGCATGCCTATAATACCAGTTACTCAGGAGGCTGAGGCAGGAGAATCGCTTGAACCTGGGAGGCAGAGGTTGCGGTGAGCCGAGATCACGCCATTGCACTACAGTCTGGAAAACAAGAGTGGAACTCCATCTCAAAAAAAAAAAAAAAGTGAATGTGATCTCTACATAAAGGGTATACAGCAATTCTTTAATCTATTCTTGAAATATTTCTGTAAGTTTAACAGTGTTTAAAAAAAAACAGAGTTTTTTCATCTCACTACAGTGAGAAAGGGGCATAAGGAAGTGACTTTCTTTTTTAATTCCTAACAACTTTTGAAAGAGAGTCTCTCATTACAGAGGACTCTAAGATTATATGTTCACCAAAGAATTGGGTTTGCTAATGGAAGCAGGTAGTCACTTGAGCTAAAGGTACAATGAAACTCATTGTTAGGTTATGAATCAATTTAGTGGCCACAACCAGATCAATAAAAAGTGAATAAACAGAATAGCAAATGCTGGAATGCATTACACATAGTAGACTAAGGTATAGGTATGTTTTTGTCAAAGGTATTTGAACCAGAGGCACTCCATCTTGAATGGGGGCTGGGTAAATAAGGTTGAGACTTACTAGGCTGCATTCCCAAGAGGTTAAGGCATTCTCAGTCACAGGATGAGATAGGAGGTTGGCACAAGATACAGCTCACAAAGACCTTGCTGATAAAACAGGTTGCGATAAAGAAGCCAGCCAAAACCCACCAAAACTAAGATGGTGACGAGAGTGACCTCTGGTCGTCCTCATGACTATTATACACTAATTATAATATATCAGCATGCTAAAAGACACTTCCACCAGTGACAAGACAGTTTACAAATGTCATGGCAACATCAAGAAGTTACCCTATATGGTCTAAAAAGGGGAGGAACCCTCAGTTCTGGAAATTGACCACCTCTCTCCTGGAAAACTCATGAATAATCCATCCCTTGTTTAGCATGTAATCAAGAAGTAACCATAAAACCAGCAGCCCTTTGGGCTGCTCTGTCTATGGAGTAGTCATTCTTTTATTCCTTCACTTTCTAAATAAAGTTGCTTTCACTTTACTCTAGGGACTTGCCCTGAATTCTTTCTCGCGTGAGATCTAAGAACTCTTTCTTGGGGTCCAGATTGAACTCCCTTCCTGGTAACAAAACCACAAGATCCTTCAAGGCCCAAAGGATATCAATAGTTAGGTGGACATTACCTAGTCTTTCAAAAATGTCTCTGCCTCTTCCTCTAAGCAATTTTTTGGTAGGTTAGTTTTATAAACTTCTGAGTAGGTACAACACACAGTATTTTAGTTCAGATTTAGGTAAGAAGGTGATGAGTCAAGTATTACCAGTTAAGAAGTACAGTTTAAGTTCTCTGCTCCTCCTTTTGGAACAGGGCAGTCATTTTCAGTCCGTTTATGAATATAAGATCCAAAGAAAATATTTTTATTTTCAACTGATACTTTTCTTCCATCAACTAACAACTATTAAGTTCTTATTCTATGCAAGGTACTATTAGGGATAGGGACATACAAAGTTCTGTTAAGACATGATTCGTGTCTTCAAAGAGATTATAGGAAATCTCAAAATTTGTATCACTACAAAGATCTCCATGCTGTTAAAATTAATATCAAGCCCTACTCTTCCATATATTTTTATATAAATAATTTTGATCTCACACTAAACAAACAATTTGTTTTTAAAGGAGACCATCAATAGCACACAGCCAAGTTGGAAGATAGTCTAGAATTCATAACAGCTTCATTTACTACTCTATGCTTTTATAGGGACGTTTTATTACTGGGTACTTAGAAGGGCCACAAATGTTACTTGGGGGCAGGAAATAAGAAGTTCTAAAGGAAATAGGAGGTTCTTAGTCATTTCTTCTCTTTTGATTTTTCCATCTCAATCCTGTTTTAATTTATGTGATGTGAAAATCCTCCCCTTTTGGGGGTGATGGAAAAGACCAATAATGATAACTCACATTTAATGTTGACTCCTGCACAGATGCTCCTGAGTGAGGGAGACATATTAGGGACTTTACCACAAAATGAATCACTTACCATCACTTCTCCTTTTGTGATGGTAATCATCTAAAATGACTTTAAAGAGTCAGCCTTCATTCCACTTGTAAGGAAATGCAGAATACAGAAAAGTCACACAATTCTTTCAGTGTAATAAAGGGCCTTTGACACTTTGTGAACAAGCAAAAAAAGCTAAAAATCAGACCAACAAAATATATCCACTAACGGCTTATGCATACTCTAGTGGGTTGCTAGGAGTAGGGGGAAGAGATGGTGCTATTTTGGAGTATAAGGCAGCAACAGAGAGGCAAAGCAAGACAGGATCTACAAGTTGCACAGCATGGAGCTCACAATAGCTTACTAGCCGACAAAATGTTCCCAATCTTGTTCCCATATATTTAAATAATCATGCCCTAGTGTCATGAATGTTTCAGTCTCAGAAACTCATTTAAGGGTAAGAGATTATAAAGGTCCTTTAAGAAAATCATTCTGCAAACCTGTCCTAGAATTGGTTCATGAGTTTAATATTTTGAAATTAAATTTAATTTTAGCAATGGCTTACAAAAAGCAGAAATGAAAACCTACCTCTTTTTAATGTGAACAACATAGCTTCTCCCCCTTCACACTTTTTTTGTAGGCCATATAGGCTAGAAACATCAGTAAAGGTATAAGGGGCAGAGGTTTGTCACAGGGAGGGGAAGGGGCAACACTTATCACAAGAGCTTTTGAAAATATGTGGGGACACTGATTGGCACAATGATTGCAGAGTGCTATTGGTGTTTCAAATGCCAGGCTCAGGGATGCTGAATGCTTGCTATTCTGGAAACAGACCCACATAGTGAAGAATTACCCTGCCAAATGCTCACAGCACCTTGATGAGAAAAAAAAAAAAAAATGCTTGAACTGATTAGAAGTAGTAACAGGGTATATTATATATTTTTTGATTAGCTTAAAAGTAGCAAAAGGGTTCTATATAGTGTCAGTTAAACACTGAATAAGTAGCTTTAAAGCATATGATTTATCTGAAATTTTTGTTAAGACTATAAATATTTAGTGCAGTTAAGAGTTACGGAGAATTGGGGAGATAGTTTCCTCAAATTAATCAGATATTACAATTTAAATATGTGTAGTCGTACAGAAATTTTATGTCAAGAAAGGTGTTTTAAAAACTTAAGGAGAAAGGTACGGAGAAGAAAGGTATGGAATTAATTTTAGAATAACTTTTAAAATAAATAAATCCATTCAGTTCTCAAAGGTATCTATGATAGTTAAGTTGTGCTTATAATCTGTATGCCAGGCAAAACATATTACTGCCTGGTAGCAACATACTTAAATTTAAGCTCACATGTTTGATAACTATCAGTTTCTTGAAAATGTAACCTATAACTTAAAGAAGGTTCAGAAATTCTATGTAAGTTTTTAAATTGTCATCAACTTGATTTTAAAAAACATTTTGTTAGTTTTCTTCAAAGCCTATAAATGAGGGTGAATGGTCCATCAGGTGTTAAGAAAAATAATTATTTCCCATTTTTAGTTAACTGCAGAGTTTTAAGGAAAAAGCCCTAAGAAAAGCAATCTATGTATGATTCATCTAGAACTTTAAACATTTCAACTAGTCTTCAGAGTTGTGAATTTGCAGTTGATCCAGAAATAAAAGCTGCTCTGTTCATCTGGGTTTACTAAAAATACTCCCAAACTTAACATCTAACTACTTCTTCTTTTTTTTTTTTTTTTAAAATAACATAGATCCTGGAAGAGTATACGAAAGACTCTTCCTGGTCAACAATGAACTGACATGCACCATTTTTGCTTTGCAGATACTTCTGACATATACAGTGTAAATGTTTATTCATTTATCAGTTGTCTATGTGTCATCTATACACACTTTATCTTCATGCTTTCAGGTAAAAATACTTTAAAATAGTTGAAGATGAAAGATGTCATTGTACTACCAGGTTTATCCTCTCATTTCCTTTATCCTCAACTTATTTTCTTTTGTGTCATCTGAATCCTCCAGATATCGAACTTTTCGTTTTTATGCCTTTCACATTTCCACTGGAGATCACTTTGTCCCCTTCATTAGGGTTCTGTCAGGAGAGATTTAAGATTTGGTCCTAGCTAAAAAATATGGCTGTAGCTCTGAAGATGACATAAAAGTTTTTTCCCATGCCTAAGATTTCAAATATATATATACGTTTGAAAGGAAAAACAGGGAGAGCATTATTTTTTTGTCCAGATTATTTTTGCTCACTGTAGGTAAAAAACAGTCTGTACATACATGTAAAAAAAAAAACAACCAAAAAAAAAATAAAAAACCTTTCAGTCCCTACATAATAACTCAGAAATAAAGTTTCTTCAGCCAGCTATGGGGATGAGGGAAATAATTCCCAGGGTACACACATTAATGGTCCTATCAACTCTGTCATTCTCACATTGCAATGCCAATGCAATTCCACATAAACACAATTATGCTGAGGCAAACACTGTTGCAGAGTATAAGAACTACATATGCACTGTTCTAAGAAACACAACTTGTGAGGTTCATGAGGCATGGCAATGTTTGTGGCAAACAGGATCAATGTGAGAATCAAATTAATTAGATTCCTAGAGTCTACTGCTTAGCATGCAATACAGTAAACAACTAAGCTCCATGATGACTGAGTTGACTGGCATACAATCACAAATTGTTCTCTTTGAGCACAAAGGGCATGTAAGAGCTAACAGCTGAGTGTCCCAGGCATGGTTCTAAGTAGTTTGTATGATACCACATATGATGTTACTAACTAGGCTGGTCAGTTTGGGTGGTGATAACAGTGTGTTGCTGGAGTTAAAGTTACAGAGTCAACCTCTGTATGCTTAGTTAGCACCATATTAAAACAAAAATTTTTCCATGCCACAGACTATTAGTGACCTAGCTATCTTACAAATATATGCTGTTGGTCATAATACAGACTGAGTGTGTCCAAAACCCATCATTACAACTGGAACTAAAATAACTGGAATCAAAGAGCAAAGCTGATCCACACAGAAGGATGAGCACAAAGTCAAAGGTCCAATCCTTAAAACCTGTACCACCTGGGTATTATCAAATGTATTTTTCTAATGCTGTTTGTGGGAAGTATTCAGACTTTATTTTGGTTTTTCTTTGCCTCAGTTCTTAGCCTCTTTTTGTTGTTACTAAACAAGTTGGAGGCAAAACAATCTAGATTTTGGCTTCCTTCTTTTTATTATCTGAAGCAGTTTATGTAAGACAAGTATTATTATACTCGTTCCTTGACAGTTTGATGAAATTCATCCCCCAAATTACTCTAGGCTTGGGGTCTTTGGCAGCAGGTTGGGGAGGTGGTGGTGAAGTATGATTAAATTTCTTTAAAGGTTACTGGACTTCTTTGTTTTGCCATTTCTTCCTAAGTCATTTTGATATTTTATATTTTCCCAGAAGAGTGTCCACTTAAATCAGGTTTTCAAGCTTATTGTCATAAAGTTGCTCAAAATAATCTTATATTTTAAATACGTTTATCTTAACTTTGTCCCTATTTCTCTTCCTAATACTATTTGTTCACACCTAGTTTTTTTTGTTTGTTTGTTTTGTTTTGTTTTGTTTTTTTGAGACGGAGTCTCGCTGTGTCCCCCAGGCTGGAGTGCAGTGGCGCGATCTCGGCTCACTGCAAGCTCCGCCTCCCGGGTTCACGCCATTCTCCTGCCTCAGCCTCCTGAGTAGCTGGGACTACAGGCGCCCACTACCACGCCCAGCTAATTTTTTGTATTTTTAGTAGAGATGGGGTTGCACCGTGGTCTCGATCTCCTGACCTTGTGATCCGCCCGCCTCGGCCTCCCAAAGTGCTGGGATTACAGGCGTGAGCCACCGCGCCCGGCCCACGCCTAGTTTTTCTCTAGTTCAGCTTGTCAAAGATTTACTGCATTTTAACCTCCCTAATGGGGCTCAGTGTGCAGTGGCTGGAAAAAGTAGATTCCCGGGTTATGTATGCAGCTCAATTGTTATACGTGTTGCTTTAAGGGACCTTGAAGATTTTTCCCTCTCCCTGTTGTTGCCAAAATAACTGCCTCTGATCTGTTTTTGTTTGCATCCCAGGCCCCAGACTAGCATATAAGATGCCTTTGAGTTCTAGAACACTGCAGTCAAGGTGGACATTGCAAAATAAAAAGGTTTATTGAATTTTATATCTTTTCAAAGAATCAGCTTCTGATATTAACACTATTCTACTGCTATTCTGTTTTCGGTTCATTAATTTCTGCTTTTATCTTTATTTCATTCCTTCTACTTAATTTGGGCTTACTCTGTTTTCAACTTCTTGAGTTTAAAGCTTAGCTCATTTATTTTCACTTATTCAAAATTTTTAACCTTAAACACGTATTTAAGGTTATAGCTTTCTCTCTTTAGCTACTCTACAAGATCTAATGTGAAGTAATCTCATTGTTGTTTAACTCTAAATATTTTGTATTTCTCATTATAATTACCTCCTTACCCATGCAGTATCTACAAGGAAGTTTATACTTTTCAGAAGTGTTCTTTTCTTCTCCAGCTAACTTTTTGTTGCCATTACAAAAAAACTATAACCCCTCCATAATCTCAATTCTGTATCTCCAGATCCCATCTTTCCAGCTTATTCTTTCTACTAGGGTGACCCTGAACTATCATTCAACCTCATGGAATCTCCACTGTCTCTCATGCACTTGATGTTCCTTCACTCTACTCTTTATCGAGCTTACATTCCATGATTTATCATTATTATCATCACTCACCCCTCTCTCCCCTCATAGTGCTTGGCAAAACTACAACCTTGTTTAAATCAAATTTTCTGCCTACTCCACACCTGCACCTGTGCAACTAAATGTGGCTGAAAAAAAAAACAACCATGCTCATTGGTCTCAATTTAAATTCATTACTTTGAACCCTTAGTGGACTCTAATGCACACACAGATACTTCCCTACTCCATTTACTTTCCTAGATAAATACTTCACCCCTTTCCCTTTTAACTCAAACACCTATCACTTCCTTCCTCATGTTCTTTCTTGGCTGCTGGTCTTGCTTTCTATTTCACTAAGAAAATTGAAGCAATCAGAAAAGAACTTCCACAGACTATCACCACATTTAACCACCATTTACCATCTTCTCACTTGTTACCATTGATGAACCTAACATGCTTCTATTTGAAGTCAAATCCTTCAACTTGTACTCTAGACCCTACTCAAGGACCTCATTACAGCAGCTCTCCATTCTTCCTCCTACATCATCTTTTGTTGTTGCTGTTGTTCTCCATTGGGATCATTCTCAGGAGCAAACATGTAGCTTAAAAAACACCCTTTTCTAGCACGGTGCAGTAGCTCACCCCTGTGATCCCAGCACTCTGGAAGGCCGAGGTGGGAGGATTACCTGAGGCCAGGAGTTTGAGATGAGCCTGGTCAACATGGCAAAAGCCTGTCTCTCCTAAAACTACAAAAAATTAGCCAGGTGTGGTGGCGGGCGCCTGTGATCCCAGCTACTCGGGAGACTGAGGCAGGAGAATCACTTGAACCTGGGAGGTGGAGGCTGCAATGAGCCAAGATTGTGCCATTGCACTACTCTAGCCTGAGCAACAGAGCAAGACTCCGTCTCAAAACAAAAAAACACCCTTTTCTTGACTCTATCTCCCCAAAAGCTGCCACTCCATTTCCTTGCCAAATCCCCTTCCTGAAAAACTTATCTTAAAAAAAAAATAACTTTTCTCAATGTTTCCAATTCCTCTCTTCTCAATGTGGCTTAAAATTACTTCAGTCAGGCTTTCTGTCTCACTATTCCAACAAAACCACTCTTATCAAGGTCATAATGTTAATAAAATCAATGGTCAGTTCTTAGTCTTCATCTTACATGATGCTATCAGCAACATTTAACACTGTTGACAACTATCTCTTTCCTGATACTTTTTTTTTTTTTCACTCACACTGGAAAGGACACCAGATACTTCTTGGGCCCTCTTCCCTTTTCTATATTTTCTTTCTGTTATCTGATACAGTCTCATTGCTTTAAATATCATCTAAATACTCCACAGCAATTTGGCAGATGTGTATAACCAAACTGCCAAAATTTCCAGTTGGAAATCTAATAGGTATCTCAAACCAACATACCTAAAATTGGATTCTGGCCAGGTGCAATGGCTCACACCTGAATCCCAGCACTTTGGGAGGCCAAGGTGGGCGGATCACTTGAGGTCAGGAGTTCTAGACCAGTCTGGCTAACACCGTGAAACCCCAACTCTACTAAAAATACAAAAATTAGCTGGGTGTGGTGGCGGGCACCTGTAATCCCAGCTACTCGGGAGGCTGAGACAGAGGAATCACTTGAACCCAGGAGGCAGAGGTTGCAGTGAGCCAAGATGGCACCACTGCACTGCAACCTGGGTGACAGAGCAAGACTCCGTCCAAAAAAATAAAAAATAAAATTGGATTCCTAAGAAGTCATTATATGAAAAAAATACTTGCACATGCATGTTTACAGCAGCACAATCTGCAATTGCAAAAATTTGGAACCAGCCCAAATGCCCATCAATCAATGAGTGGATAAAGAAACTGTGGTATATATATATACCGTGGAATACTACTCAACCATAAAAAGGAATGAAATAATGGCATTTGCAGTGACTTGGATGGAACTGGAGACCATTATTCTAAGTGAAGTAACTCAGGAACTGAAAACCAAACATCGTATGTTCTCACTTATAAGAGGGAGCTAAGCTATGAGGATGCAAAGGTGTTAAGAATGATACAATGGACTTTGGGGGCTCAGGGGAAAGGGTGGGAGGGGGGTAAGGGATAAAAGACTACACATTAGGTACGGTGTACACTGCTTGGATGATGGGTGCACCAAAATCTCAGAAATCACACTAAAGAACTTTTTCATATAACCAAAGATTACCTGTTCCCCAAAAACCTATGGAAACAAAAAAAATTAAATAAATAAATAAATAAGACTGGCTTCCTAGTTTTCCTCCCCAACCTGCTTCATTTTTAGCCTCCCCCATGCCAGTTGATGGTAACTCTATCCTATCAGTTGCCTAGGTAAAAAACCCTGGAATCATCTAAAATTCTTCCCTCTGTCTGTCACATCCCACAAGCCCTTCCAGGAAATGTTGGCTCTACCTTCAAATAGATCCAGAATCTTACCAATTTTCAACAACTCTATTGCTGCCATGTGATCCAAGCCCCTATCATCATTTCTTGCCTGGATTACTGTAATAGCTGCTCAGCTGCTACCTCTGTCTGAAGTCTAATCTCAACACAGCAGCTTGAATGATTGTTTTAAAACTTAAGTCAGATCACATCACTCCTTTACTCAAAATCCTGCAATGGCTCCTCATTTTGTGCATAGTAAATGGCCTATGAGACTCTACATTCAGATGATCTGATTCTCTTTCCTGCTACTCTCACCTGTCATTTCTTTCATGTGCCAGTACTTTCCCACCATATGGCCTTTGCTCTAGTTGTACCCTCTTGCTAGAGGACCTCACTACAGTACATCTGAAGAAATGTTCTTCCTTCAGATATCTTTGTGGCTAACTCCTTCAGTTTCTTCAAATCTCAACCTGTCAATAAGATTTACTCAGACCCACTGTTTATATTACAACCTGTACTTTCTCCACCCAATCCTCTTTATTCAATTCTCCTTTCTAGTTTTTTTTTTTTTTCCAAACTGCATCAGTGTCTAACATATTATACACTTTATTATGTTTGTTGTTTATGGTCTGCCTTTTCATCTTACTCCCTGCTAGAATGTACACTTCAGCAGGTCAGGATCTTTGTCTACATTGTTGACTAAAGGATTCCAAGAGCCTTGAACAATATCTGGCAAATATTGGACAAATAAGTATTTGTTGAATGAATGAGTGTTGATTTTTTCATTTAGCATGGTCACAATACACATGCCCTACATGTGCTATATATCTGTTACATTAAGCTGGTGTATTATGTTGTTCAAATCCTTTATGTTCTTGAGTATTTTTGTCTGTTCGATATATTGGTTTCTGAGAGAGGTGTGTTAAAATCTGCAACACTGACTGTGGATATGCCATTACTTGGTAATTCTGTCAGTTTTGTTTTATATATTTTGAGAGTATATTTTCAGTATCTAGAGTCATTTTATGTCATCTTCGTGGATTGTTCCCTATTTATAAGTAGGACATATATTTCTGTCATTTGATGTTTTTAAGCAAAAACATGTTCATGTTTCAAATGATATGCATGTTGCCAGCTTTCAATTGGTGGTAACCAAGAGAAAATTTTTCCTATACTTTTATTTTTTGTCTTTCAGTGTTACTCTGAAAACAGCATATGGAAGGATAATCTGAGTATCTCTCTGGCTTTGTAGATTAATTTATATTATGATTACTTACACATTTTATTTTGTATTTCCTATTTCCAAGTTTTTCCTTTGCTTCTTTTTATCTTCTTTCCTGCCCTTTATTGAATGGAGTGAAAGCATTTAAAATATTACCTATCTTTTCTCTTTCCTCTACTGATTTAGAACTTGCACCTTCTATTTCTATACTTCTATTACTGTACTGAATATCCTTATATTTAACATACTTAAATATATTTTTTCTTTAAATGTCTATAAAATTAATCTGTGTCTTTTCTACTCCAAACAAGGACTTTAGTACACATTTACATCTTTTAATACCATATTATTGCTAATATTTAGTCCTAACTTTTGAAGCATATTAGCTTTATCTCATATTTTAACACTCTTTGCTTTTGTATTCCACTTCTTTCTGCATTTATTTTTTTCTTTGCTGAAGAACATCCTTTAGTTCTTTTATCACCAAGAGTTTGTGAGTTGAAAACTTAGCTCTGCGTATCTTGAAGATGTGTTTATTTTGGTCCCACTCCGTATATAAACCACTGTATGAAACTGTAAGCTCATACTTATTTTTCTACAGCACTTTGAAGATACTAGTCAGTTTTCTAGTATCTACTGTTGCCAGAGCCTACTGCCAATTCAACTACCATTCCATTATTCAGAAATTTTTGTTATATCTGTATTCAGAATTTCAGATTTTCTCTTCATCGTTAATTTCCTACAATTTTATTATCATATATGTAGTTGTGGATTTATCTATCCTGTGTTACACATGGCAGCATTTTCTAGTTTGAAGACTCAGCTTCACTTCTGAAAAAATTCTTAGCTGCAGTTATTGTTATTACTAATGTCACTTTTTTATTCATTCTTTTTTCTCCTTTGCAACTCCTAGCACATGCATGTTAGAGCTCCTCAGGTCATCTTTCATGTCCCTCTTTCTCTTTCATTTTCTTCTAACTTTCTCTAAACTGCATTCTGAAAGATTTTCTCAGTTCTATTTCCTAATTCTCTAATTTTCTCTTAAGCTATATAAAGTATGTACAGTATAACTATTCTTTTACTTCAATATTGTATTTTTACATTTCAATATATTTTTCACTTCAAGATGTCTAAATGCTCCTTTCTCACAGCTTTCTCTTGTTTCATTATTTGCTCTTCATTCTGTAAAATCTAGTTTCTTCTGTACATATATTGAGACTTTTAACTTATTTTTAAATCTCTTCAGAGTGTTCTTTTTTCCTCAGATATAACTTCTCTCACTTGTTGGGTTCTCTTGACTGCTTTTTCATGATCTTAGGTTTTACTGAGTTCTTTGTAAAGTTTTGAGGGCTCAATTTTTAATGATGACTAAAAAATGTAAGTATCTGTAACTATATATACAGTTTTTAGTATCTATAGGGCAGTTCTAAGTTGCCTCAGCTTAAATCTGATAATGTGGCAACCCTGAACTAGACCTTAAGTTGGTAGCTCTGGGCTTTCTTTCCTCCTAGGTAGCCCAGTTCTGAATTTTTAGCCCAAAAGTATTTTGGGTCCAAGTTCTATCTTGAGTGGTTTCCTGTGCTTGTTTGTGTCTGCCAATTCTTCTTTACTTCTGGTCAGGAACAAGCAGCTTATTCCTGGCTGTGACACTGCTGGGTAAGTTAGACTAACCCAGCTCCCATTTGCATTGTGCTCTTGGGTCCTGGGTTCATGCACAGACAGGATCATTGCAAAAACCCTGGTCCCAATTGCCCATATCCATTCATAGCACCACCCCCTGCCATCACAGTGGCTTTTCTATTACTGGTCCAAAGAGACTTTTTTCTCTTATTTTTAAGAATAACTATGTATTTTTAAAAACCTTTAAAAATATTTATGTATAATTTCTGTTTTTGAATGAGAGGAATTAAGATTCAAGAGTATTCACTCTGCCACCCTGACCTAGAAGTCCCAGAGTAGCTTTCACTTTTGAAATAATAGCAGTTCAATTTTCCTTACCTCACCAGTCTGTAAATATTAGCATATACACCCAAAGTTCAAACTTGAATAAGCTGTAGTAGAGACATATTTCCATTATTTGGAATTTGTTTACATTGAAATAAGTAATAGATGTACTAGGAAATCAGAAGTAGAAGGAAGATGACTTTTAAAAGGTTAAGAAACTTGGGACAGCAGCAGACTTTACTGTAAATCTTATGTACAAACTTCGTCACTGCTTCCCATAAATGGAATCAGACTGAGCAAAGAAGAGGGTACTTTCCACAGCACCAGGAAGAGCCACTGCAGCCAGCAGTCCTGTAATAAGCACCAACCTGCACTCCTGCACCTGGAAGACAGCCATCAGCTTAGTGGAAAGAATGTTGGACTGGGAATTCAGAAATATTCTAGTTCATTTTCTAACACTAAGTCATAATACAGCTTAGGCTAAGCCAGGCCCTCTTCTGGGCCCCAGGTTTTCCATCTGTAAAATAAGAGAGTTGGGCTAGAACAACTTCTAATGTACCTTCCAGAAATAATTTTCTGTGACCTTAACAGTTTGGTACTTTATAAGTAGGCTGAGTCCTCCATTCTTCAGCTTGCTCAGTAATAACCTGCCAGGTAAAAGAAGAAAATCATGTATTTCTGAAATCAGTCTTCAAATCAAATGAAAGAATCACTAGATGCATATTTTTGTTTGATCACCACTCTGCAAAGGAACAGCCTAGTAGCTGGATGAAGTTTCTGTGTGGGTGTACACACAATCTAAGTTTTAAATAGAAAAAGCAAACCAACCCAGACCAAAACAAAAACCCTCCACACAAGTCCCAGACACAACAAATGGTGAGAGTTCTTTTCTACAAACACGTCTGTTTCTAATAGCTGAGAAGACCAAAAAAGAAAGTATCACACTGACCAGATATAAGTGTAGATAAAGAAAAAACTAAGGAGCATGCAGCAAAGTTACAGGATATGAGAGATTTGACTCTGCACACTGCAAAGTCTGTACAATTAGAAATTTCATGTGAACAGAAATGTAGAGAAGACAATGAGAAAGGAAAGGATAAAACTGGAGTTCCACTAAATGGAAGTTAAGAGTGGATTAAGAATTTTTAAATTGAGGTCAGGCACAGTGGTTCACGCCTGTAATCCCAGCACTTTGGGAGGCAGAGGCGGGCAGATCACTTGAGGCCAGGAGTTTGAGATCAGCCTGGCCAACATAGCAAAACCCCATCTTCACTAAAAAAAAAAAAAATTAGCTAGGTGTAGTGGTGAACACCTATAATCCCAGCTACTCAGGAGGTTGAGGCATGAGAATCGCTTGAACTCTAGAGGCAGAGATTGCAGTGAGCCAAGATCACACAACTGTACTCTGCAGGCAGAGATTGCAGTGAGTCAAGATCACACAACTGTACTCCAGCCCGGGTGACAGAGTGAGACCCTGTCTCAAAAGAAAACGAAAAAAAAATATTTAAAATTGGGTTAAGTGGCAAGGAAAACTCAAGATTAAATCTCAGAGCTTCCTAGAACCTTAACTATGGGCCACAATAAAAATTTATGTGAATTGTTTAATTTCACCACAGTACAGTAAAAAATCAAACTGATTCAGACTTTATAGGTCTGAAGGATGGAAAGTTGGCACACAGCTAGCCATAATCCCGAGTCTTCAAGTAACATACTAAAGATATACTGTTTTCTAAAAAAAACAACAAAAAGCATCTTATCATCTACATTGCTATTTGTGAGGCACAGTGTATTGCATCGACATTGCCATATATGTATAGACAGACTATATTAAGGGTGGGTGTCCAGCAGATTCTATCCACTATTGCATACTTCCACCACAGCTGAAATAGCCCATCAGTCAAAAGAAAGGGATAAAGTTCCCTGACAAAATTCCCACTCAGTTCACAAAATAGCCACTGAGCAGTCTTCACTTTCATGCAAACTTTTTGTAAGTGTGTTATCAAAGCATTTAAGGCAGGAAAAAATTACACAAATAACAAGGCCTCATTAAAGAAAATTTGGGAAATAAAGAAAAGTAGAAAAAAAGTCACATTTAGTCTCATCACAGAAATACAACCACTGCTAACACTTTGCTCACTTTCTCCCTGGTCTCTTTACCTGGGCCTGAGTGACCACTTCGCCCTTATGGTTGTAATCATATGACATATACAATTGTGTATCTAGTTCATTTAGTAATACTATAGTATAAGCATTTATCCAAGTTATTATACTATCTTTGTAATTCACTTTTAAATGGCTGCTTTATACTCCACTCTATTTTAAAGAAACACCCTAAATGGCTAGTTGGTGGGGAATGGTAAAGCAAACTATGATTCATAGTGTTCCATTAGATGGATGAATCATAGTTTACTTAACTGCTGCCAGAATACTGGACAGTAGGCTGTTTCCAATAAGTCTGTTTTGTTCAATAGTGCATAATAGCCTTCCACATAGTAGGTACTCAAGTATTTGTTGAATGGATGTTTACAGAGCTGCCTATATATAACATACCTTGTGATAACAATTTCTGTGCATAAACTCCCCCTCCTTCCCATATTTAGAACTGTTGCCCAGAGATACATTTTTATAGGGGGCTATTTTGGGTCAATTTGGGACTTTTGTCAATCTAGCCATTTGCTTCTCAGAAAATAATGACTAATTTGCATTCCCAACAGTAAAATATGGGAAGGCCCATTTCACTACATTCTTAGCTAAATTGGGCATTATCTTTTCAAAGTCTTTGCCTTTGGTAAAAAAAAAAAAAAATGTTACTTTGGCTGGGTGTGATGGCTTACGCCTGTAATCTCAGCACTTTGGGGGCTGAGGCAGGCAGATCACCCAAGGTCAGGAGTTCAGGACCAGCCTGGTCAACGTGATAAAACCCTGTCTCTACTGAAAATACCAAAATTAGAGGGGCGTGGTGGTAGGCACTTCTAATCCCAGCTACTTGGGAGGCTGAGACAGGAGAACTGCTCACACCTGGGAGGCAGAGGTTGCAGTGAGCTGAGCTCACACCATGGCACTCCAGCCTGGGTGGCAGAGCAAGACTCTGTCTCAAAAAAAAAAAAAAAAAAAGTTACATCATTATAATTTTAGTTTTGAACACCAGTAAGGTTATACACTTTTTCTTATGCTTGTTATTGTCTATTTTGAAATAGCTTTCTAATAATCACTTATCTAAATCTAAATTATTCCTGGAAGGTCAGTTGTGGGTTGAAGTAACAACAAAAGCCCCAATATTTTTAGGAAATAAATTCTGGAAGGAACCTAAGGAACTAACATAAATACATAGCTGAGAACAGCTTATTCACAGAGCAAGTCTGGAACACTGTAATGTGCTTTTATTAATAGTAAAGTTGGAGGCTAGAGTTGTCGGTTCCTGATTCTTTCCTCATATTTATCTGTTATACAGTTTGGTTTTACATGTGATATTTGTCTGTGGGTGCTGCTGTAATTTGGGAGGGGAGAGCTGGGAGGAAAAGATTCCTTTAATAATTCTTCTAAAACTTTTCTTTTAGGAAATCATTCTAGATTAACCCAGGAACTCTTAAGAGCTGTTTCCCACAACTGTACTCTGTAAAAACTTCTTTAGCCAAGATAATCTTGGGGTGGCTTAGCAGAACTTTGTCAACCCTGAATTAGGCTTTCTCTCTGAAAACATTTTGTAAACAAGTAAGCTAGACACAGAAAAGGCAGAAGCACATTCAGAGAAAAAATGTAGGTCTGGGCAACATTACCAGTAAAGAGAACCTGATGAAGACTGACAATCACACCTCACTGACTAATCCAATAACTAGCTCTTTTCATAACATGTGAAAAATGCTCCTCTGCAGCAGAAGTGTAACTGCCTTTCATTCCTTCAAGATGCTCTTGCAGGAGTAGGTAAGAATGTTGATCTGCCATCTATTCTTAACAAGGAGAGAAAGCAGAAACATGGACTAAGGATTGTTAGGGGAAAGCAATTTAGATGGAATCAGGTACCACAATGTGCCAAATGATATGACAATTAGATCTGTTTGAACCCTGTTTAAGCCTTTATGAAGATTTTTTTTTTTAATGGCAAACTATCTTGGAGCTCTGCTCACAAAGCAAATGGCTACTAACCAACGGCTATTAACTTCCAGAAAATCCATCAAAATTGTTCTCATGCAGATGAGTCACAAAGAGAAGATATCATCCTTTCATGTTCCCTAGCCCCACTCCACCAAACTGCTCTCACAAGTCAGCAACATCTCCTTACTGGCAAACCTACGAGATACTCTTCAGCTCTCAAACTACTGGATGTGATTATAGAGGACTATTGGTAGCTATAATTTATCTTTCCAACCCTTTATCTCTTTCTCTTCTTTTGATAACAGAATCCCTATTTCCTATGGGGAATCTATTCCACGTAGCTGACCCTCTGCTAACCCTACCCCTATAACAAGTGGTAGCTGTTGCTCTTGTTTCTTCTACATCACTGTAACCAGCACTACCACTATTGTTATCATTATCATCATCATGGTGGCTAAGATTTATTGATAATTTACTATGTGCCAGACACTGTTCTGTCCACTTTATATGTATTATCTCATTTAAAGAAATGACCTACGTGATAAGTACTATGATTTCTCTCATTTTAAAGTTGAGGAAACTGAGACACAGGGAGTATATAATTTGGCCAAGCTTACACAGTAGGTAGCAGAGGAGGGACTTGAATTAAACTTGGTTTTAGAGTTCAGGCTTCACTGCCTCTCTAGCTAAATCTCATCTAATTTCTGGCTATAGAAATTGGTTCAGGGAAGTTCATCTGATCCAGGAAAGGTCAATCAGATACATGACCACTACGAGGCCAGGTGTGGTGGTGCACACCTGTAATCCCAACATTTTGGAAGGCCAAGGTGGGAGGACAACGTAACCCCAGGAGTTTGAGACCAGCCTAGGCAACACAGTGAGACTCCATCTCTACAAAAAATAAAAAGAATTAGCTGGGCATGGTGGCACACGCCTATCGTCTCAGCTACTTGGGAGGCTGAGGTGGGAGGATCGCTTGAGCCTAGGAGGTAGAAGCTGCAGTGACCCGTGAGCATGCCACGCACTCCAGCCTGGGTAACAGAGCAAAATTATGTTTGCAAAAAACCAAAACAAAAAACAAAAAAAAAGATATATGGACACTAGGATAGAGGTCTTTCTTCCTCTGAAGTCTATGCAGAGAAGGCAGCAGGGATCTGGTAAGTTTCAGTTTCCTAGATTTAGCTATGCCTGAAGCTAGGCCAGGCTGAATATGCAGATTTTCTAGCTACATAAACCTTTATGCTTGAGCTATATGAAGTTAAGTTTTTGTCACATTGAGTCTTTGAAAGTTTTCATTCCCTTGTTTGGTTGAATACTACTCTTTTTAAAACAAACAAACACACACTTTTATTTTAGGTTCCGGGGTACATGTGAAGGTTTGTTACATAGGTAAACTTGTGTCACAGGGGATTGTTGCATAGATTAATCACCCAGGTATTATGCCTAGTACCCAAGAGTCAACTTTTCCACTCTTCTCCCTCCTCCCACCCTCCACCCTCAAGTAGACCCCAGTGTCTGTTGTTTCCTTCTTTGTGTTCATAAGTTCTCATCACTTAGCTCCCACTTATAAGTGACAACATGCGGTATTTGGTTTTCTGTTTCTGCATTAGTTTGCTAAGGATGATGGCTTCCAGCTCCATCCTTGTTCCCACAAAAGACATGATCTCACTCTTTTTTATGGCTACATAGTATTCTATGGTGTGTATGTACCACATTTTCTTCATCTGATCTGTCACTGATGGGCATTTAGGTTGATTCTATGTCTTTGCTATTGTGAATAGTGGTACAATGAACATTCACATGCATGTGTCTTTACGGTAGACGATTTATATTCCTCTGGGTATATACCCAGCACATAGACCAATGGAATAGAATAGATAGCCCTGAAATAAGGCTGCACACATACAACCATCTGATCTTCGACAAAGCTGACAAAAACAAGCAATGGGGAAAAGACTCCTGTTCAATAAATGGTGCTGGGATAACCGTCTAGCCATATGCAAAAGACTGAAGCTAGACATCTTCCTTAACCATATACCATATACAAAAATCAACTCAGGATGGATTAAAGACTTAAATGTAAAACCCCAAGCTATAAAAACCCTGGAGACAACCTAAGTAATACCATCCTGGACATAGAAATGGGCAAAGATTTCATGACAAGGACACCAAAAGCAATCTCAACAAAAGCAAAAATTGACTAGTAGGATCTAATTAAACATACGAGTTTCTGCACAGCAAAAGAAACTATCAACAGAGTACAGACAACCTACAGAATAGGAGAAAATATTTGCAAACTATGCATCTGACAAAGGTCTAATATCTAGCATTATAAGAAACTTAAATTTACAAGAGAAAAACAAAACCCCATTAAAACATGGGCAAAGGACAGGAACAGAGACTTTTCAAAAGAAGACATATATGCAGTCAACAAGCATATGAAAAAAAGCTCAATAGGCCGGGCGCGGTGGCTCAAGCCTGTAATCCCAGCACTTTGGGAGGCCGAGATGGGCGGATCACGAGGTCAGGAGATCGAGACCATCCTGG
>NW_012104031.1:3963413-4023369 GCF_000951045.1 Mandrillus leucophaeus
AAAACAACAACAACAAAAAACAGATGCTGGCAAGGTTGCAGAAAAAGGAAATGATTAGACACTATTGGTGGGAGTATTCATTGCGTAAAGCAGTGTTGGCAATTCCTCAAAGAGCTAAAAGCAGAACTCTCCTTTCTAGGCTCTTTTCCTTCTTCTCTGACCATTACCCTGCTGATCTCTTTCATGGGTACCTCTCCCCTTCTGCCTGTCTCAAATAGTGGTGTGCCCTGGCTCTGTTCTCAACTGTGTACTCTTTTCATAGCAGTGGCCCTCCTTAGCATCCCACAATCATTCGGATAGGCCTTCCCTGGGGAACATGCTCCTTTTGCTTGCCCCTGCTTCAGAATCATTGAGACATTGAACCACAGTTACACAGTGAGTACCTTATATCCATCAGAATGCTGGGGAAGAAAAGAAGTTGGGAATCACTGCTCTAAAAGTTAACTTTGGGAAATGTGTTTTTCTTAGCTTAAAACTATTATCAGCAAGCTTATACCTTCCAACTCTCTCTCTCTTTTTTTTTTTGAGATGGAGTCTTGCTCTGTTCCCCCAGCTGGAGTGCAGTGGCGTGATCTCGGCTCACTGCAACCTCCGCCTCCCAGGTTCACGCCATTCTCCTGCCTCAGCCTCCCAAGTAGCTCAGACTACAGGCACCTGCCACCACGCCCGGCTAATTTCTTTTGTATTTTCAGTAGAGACGGGGTCTCACCGTGTTAGACAGTATGGTCTCGATCTCCTGACCTCATGATCCACCCGCCTCAGCCTCCTAAAGTGCTGGGATTACAGGCGTTAGCCACCGTGCCTGGCCCCAACTCTTTATCTCTAGCCCTGGAACTTTCCTATACTTCATACCCATGTATCTAATTGCCTATAGGACATTTACTTTCTTACATCTGACAGGTACCTTGAACTCCGTATGTCTAAAATCAAAATCATTATCTTCATCCCCAAACATATTCTTCCTCCTGAATTCTCAATCTTATTAATGGCATATTATCTATGCAGTCATCATAACAAAAAAAAGAGTATCATTTATTGCATTGTTCTCTATTCATGGAAGACATACCTAAATACTAGATATTCTTGTAAATATAATGAACAAGAAACAGGCTGGGCATATTGGCTCACACCTGTAATCCCAGCACTTTGGAAGGCTGAGGCAGGAGGACCACCTGAGGTCAGGAGTTCAAGATCAGCCTGACCAACATGGTGAAACACCATCTCTACTAAAAATACAAAATTCAGCCAAGGATGGTGGCTCATGCCCATAATCCCAGCTACTTGGGAGGTTGAGGCAGTAGAACTGCTTGAAGCCAAGAGGTGGAGGTTGCAATGATGCAAGATTGCACCACTGCACTTCAGCCTGGGCACTGGAATGAGACTCTATCTCAAAAAGAAATAAAAGAAGAAAAGAAACAGACCCTGCCTTCAAGGAGTTCAGTTAGTTGGCAAATACAACATAGTATGATTACCACTCCATATTAAAAATAAATTCACAGTGCTAGGGGAAACTAGTCTGTGCAATGCAATAAAACCTAGTTCCAGGGAGGGGGTCAAAGGAAAGCTTCTTAGGGGAGGTGGTGCTTAACCTAAAACATGAATATGTTTTTAAAAAGTGGAGTAGGGAGAGGAAGAGGCAGTAAGAGGAAGAGAATTCTAGAGAATGAAAATAACATGTATGAAAGCTCAAAGATGGGAGGAGGGGAGACTGGTGAAATACTACCATATGAGTTGCCTTTATTTATTTAAAAATTTACCAAAGGTAGGCACTGTACTAAACACTTTACATACATTGTTACTGCTGTTTCTTATATCGAGCCTACAAAACAAGGATAATAATCTCATTTTTACAGATTAAAGAACTTTCAGAGCTCAGAAAGGTTAAATTACTATTCTAAGACCAGCCAGTTAATAAGAGATGGAACCAGCTTTGAACCTAGGTCTTCTGGCTGCAAAGCCAATTCTATGCATCTTCCCAAATACCTTGGGACTGCTCTTTAGGCTTTTATCATCCACATCTAGTAAAACATCAAATCCTGCCAAGTTTTTCGTATTTCTTACATTGTTCCATTCTCTCCATACCTACCATTAGAAACTTAGCTCATTACCTTTCATCTGGACCCTAGGCTGTAATTGCTTTCTAGGTATAAAGGGGTATGTGTGTATGTATCACAATAAGTCAGATCGGCATGATCTCACTTTCACAACAAGAGATTCAACAAGTATCTGTATACGTACCATGGAAGAAATATGCCTGCTCTTTTCTAGGGCTAGCCCTGGAATATCCTAGAGCCTCGTCAGGGGCCTTCTTTTCTGCTTTAATTATGCTTTTTGGTGATCTCACCCAGTCTTCTCACTCTAAATACCATCTCTAAAGTAATGACTTCCACATCTATATTTCTCCAGCTTTAATATCTCCCATAAAGTCCAAATTCTTAGTTGACAATTGTCTACTTGACATCTCAACTTGGATGTCTAATAGAAATATCCCCTGCCCCAGCCGGGCGCGGAGGCTCACACCTATAATCCCAGCACTTTGGCCGGCGGAGGCGGGCGGATCACAAGGTCAGGAGATTGAAACCATCCTGGCAAACACGGTGAAACCCCGTCTCTACTAAAAACACAAAAAAATTAGCCGGGTGTGGTGGCGGGCACCTGTAGTCCCAGCTTCTCGGGAGGCTGAGGCAGGAGAATGGCGTGAACCTGGGTGGCAACGGAGCTTGCAGTGAGCGGAGATCGCGCCACTGCACTCCAGCCTGGGAGACGGAGCGGGAAAAAAAAAGAAAAGAAAAGAAAAGAAATATCCCCTGCCCCATTAAAATGTGAGTATTATGAGGTCAGGAATTTTGTCTACCTTGTACATTTTTGCATCCCTAATGCATAGTGCCTGACACATAGTGGATCATCAATAAATATATGTTGACTGAATAAACACATGCTGCTATGAGAGCAAAAGACATCCCAAATGGGACTCAATTGTCCTAGAGGGTCTTTGAGAATTTGGTACTCTGGGTTAAATGTGTATTTTGGGAGGACAGAAAGGAGTAGAGGTTGACTCTAAGTTCCTTTAGTGTGCTACAGTTAATCCTGCTCTTTAAGGATTGACCTACCTGGGATGTTAGCAGTCCCTAAACATTATACCTCTAGGAACACTATCCATCAGGCTTGCTTGTTAAGAATCACTTTGGAAGACCTTTACAATATAGATTTCCAGGACTTCCACCCGCTAGCACCATGTCACCTCCTTATCCAGAATCTCAAGGGGAGTGGTCTAAAAACCTACATTGTAAACAACCCCAGTGACTGTTATTGACAGGTTTGAGGGAGACTACTATAGAAGCTTTACCCATTAGGTTATTATAATTGAAAATGGCTCAGCTTGCTAGATATCAATATCTATACATGCCCTTAGCTCTAAGTCAAGGACTCCAGAAATGATACATAAACTGCCTGAATAATATTTCATTAGTTGTATTCCAAAGTACTAGAGGTCACCAGTGATCTAAGAGAGGCCTTCTCACACAACATGTCATATATGGAGCTTTTAAAAGTACATATTCTATTAAGGCACATCTGTGTGAACATTTATTCTCAAGAAAGGATCTGATTTTGTTCACTTGGCACAAAATTAATTATGCCATCCCATGCTCAATTCCCACACCTTATATGAGCCTTTACTGTGACATATTAATGTCAGTTTTCATCACTTTTTTCCCTTAAAATTGCTGAAGAATCAGGATTTCAGCTTCTCTTCCCCCAGATCCACCCCTCTTAACTATCATTTCAAGCAAGCACAGGGTTATCACTGTGAAGATTTCTGTCATCCCCTCCACTAATCCCCAAAATGTTTTTCCCGCACATATTCAGCAGACTAAGTGTTGACAAGGCAAAAAGACTAGTAAATTCCATAATCTACTCCTAACTAAGGAATTCAAATGACAACAAGCTTAAATTAAAGTGAATGACAGCAACTAACAATCTTCTGACAGGCACTCTTCCAAGAACCTGTGAGCTTCAAAGGCAAACTTACTTATGGTCAGTCTACAAAAGCTGAATTTCAAGTATTAAGTGATTATATATTCCCAACTGTAATCTTAGCTAACCTCAAAGATTGGTCCTTGAGAAGTAAGAAGGAATAGGATCAGATGAGAAAAACAGATAGGGACACGCTGGGAGAACCATTTCAGACTTTCTCCTCAAAAGGTAATGAACTGAAACATAACAGACTATATTTAAAAAGACATGGAAGCAACTCCCCTTCTTTCCTTTACTTTCTCATTCAGGAAGCTTTACAGCTTGCTTCCTGCTGCATGACCAAAACTCATTAATGCTGTCCCAAACAACATTTATCCCTCTCAACACATGTTCCCCCACAAACTGTTGCTGATAACAAAGAATCAGGGGAATTGGCACAATGCTGAGTTACCAGAGAAGTGCTTGGATGAGAGAAAATTGACATTTGGACATTAGCAAATACTTTCTGTATCAGTAACCTACAGCAGAGGCCAGCAAACTGCAGTGTGGCCTGCAGGCCAAATCCAGTCCACCAGCCTGCTTTTGTAAATAAAGTTTTATTGGAATATAGTCACTCCCATTTAGTTACATATTATCTATGGCTGCTTTCCCATTATAACAGTGGAGTTGAGTCATTGCAACAGATTACGTGGCCAGCAAAGTGGAAAATATTTACTATAACGCCCTTTTCATAAAAAGTTTGCTGACCTAGAGCATTACGTGCCAAAGATGAAGTGAGGCTGCTACCACTGTCCCACCCCCAACACGTACTGCTGGAGAATAGGTATAAACATCTGCTTTCTCTATCAGCCTCAGAAAGGCAGAGTGTTGACTCTTCACAACAGCCAGCAAGTAGTAGCTATACCAGACATTTGGAGAAACTAGAAATATAGCATTCAGCCACCATAAACAGCCCCATGTTTCACCCATTTGGCATATCACTTTTGAAAGTCCTCCAACTCCTAAAATGCCATCATAAAGTATACAATGTTTTATTTGGTGATGTAATACTCAAACATGTTGTTTGCCTCTTAAAATGCTTCTGTTACCTGAAAAAACTTTCAGAAACATAACAAGAGCTGTAAGCTCCAAGGCCATAATAAGTACTTGTATTATGTATTATGCTACATATTAATTTGCCAACAGATTTTTAAAACTTCCCTGCTTTCCTCTTGGTAGCCAATAATACTGACATAGTTTAAGGTGTAAGAGTTCAGGCTGTAATAAAAGATTTTTAAAAATTTAAAGTATAAAAAAGTCAAGAGTTTTTTAAAAGTACATATTCTATGAAGGTGCATCTGTGTGAACGTTTATGTACCTTAAAGGATCATACTAGGTTACAAAACTATGGTTTCTCTATGAAGAGATTCATGTCACTAAATGGCTGCTATCTGATTCTTGAACTTGCTTTACTGAAGACTGAGACAGTATGGAGAAAAATTAAAACTAGGAGGTTGTGGCCATTCATCTTCACATTTTTACAAGCTTTATACAGGAAGCTTTACAGCTTGGGATAGGTAGTCCAACTATCCTACCTTTGAGATTCTACCAAAATAACACTTTTAAAGGTAATGTCTGTTAGTGCCTTAAGCTCAACGTTCCTGCTGGGGCAAATCTATAAACACTCCATTTGCTGAAAAAGGACTTCAAATCTTTCATCAAGCTTTCTACCTCAATCATGGGGCTAGAACTCTAACATTAACTAAGCCTAAGCCATGGTTAAGGCTCTCCAGCCATGCTATCAACAGGAGAAATGAATACTTCTGTAACCGAGGTAACCCTTAGACTCCAACGGAAAGAGAAACAATTATTCCTGGAGGCTGTCTATGATCAAAGCCATCATAGGACTACTTTGATAAAAGAGTTGAACCCAAGTGCTTTGAAGATAACCTTATAAAATTGTCATCATAGTAATGATGGTGTCCCAGGAATGCTCAAGTTGACAACAATCCTTTTCTAAAGAATGTCATTAGTTGGTTTTGAATATGTTTTTTAAAAAGAAAAACTTTGGAAAAATAACAGCAGGAAATTCACTAGAATGTTAATAATTTCTTCTGAAAAATATGGTTACGGATGGTTATGGACAATTTTTTCTTAGCTTTTATAGCTGAAACAATCCCTTTTCATAACAAATATTTTTAACACCCCCTTACTATCCTGAAATAAAAATCACTGATATAAAACTTACCTAAAATCATTAAAAAATAGTAACATAATATGAAGAAGAAATAAAAGCAAAGCACTTTATAATAAAATATGCATTTTAATGTGTTAATGCTTGGGCCTGTAAACTAGGAGGCATAAAGAATCAGTCAGAGATTTGGATGCATCATATAATTATCATGAAGGCAGAGGTTAAATGCAGATCTACAGAACGTGTAGCATGATGTACTCATTATATAAGTGGCATTGCTGTCAGGGATAAATAAAACTAAGAGCAGTTTCTCCTCATTTACATGGTGGTTGAATTTTTAGAACTGTGTTCCTCCCCACCATCAAAAATGAGCTTATATATAAAATCAAGTTTGGTTTTAGACTCAGATAACCGATAGGTTTTCATCTATGACTGTCAAGGGAGACAGTCAAAAGTCAAGCAAGCTTCAGGATACTTGTTTGATATGGGGCATTTTAGGATATCTAGCATCTCTCACGCTTTCCACTTAATACATGTAGAACATCCCCCATCACTGTATTCCCTGAAAGTAGCTCTATGAATTTTTACAACCTCCTCTAGCAATTCTCCTGCTGCTTTTGAGAGCTACTGCTTTATATTTTTCTATACTTCATGAATTTTCTTTAATGAAATTTACTATCTTTTACAATCTTTTTTTTTTTTAAAGCTCCAGCAGAGTTTTAAGCTCATCTGTGTTCCTCTAATAAAAAGACATAAGGTCAAGTCACTAACACAAACTAATATCTTGAAAGCAGTTGGAGGCAGAAGAAGAAATCAAAAAAAGAAAAGGTCAAGAAATTTACTATCCTTAGTAGTCGGATAAACCTTTCACATCTTTGGATGAGATGCATGACAGAAGTCCAAACAGATACCTCAAAGATCAATTTATTCTATCTTAAAAAAGATTTATGATTAAAGCAGAATTCACTGATGTAATGGGACACTAGGTCCAAAAATTACAGGGTCTCAAAGGAATACATGTGAGCTTTGATTACTGAGATTTCCTGGGTAACAGCACGACCTAAAATTAATAGAGTCCATAAAAGGAAGATGCCAAAAGAAACTTTGTTCTTAAGATGGTTTATACAGCTTGGGCAAGACACAACCCATATATAGAAAATCACAGCATCTGCAGTATTTTAAGAAACTATAGTTGCAAAGCAAGAGCAAATGTACAGTGAGAGGAAAGATCCTTCGAGGCCAACATGGAGTCAACCTCTAGAGAAGATTCTTCAGTGCACGCTGGATAACAGGCAGCTTCCCACATACAGAATTGGTTGGCTGCCATTTCTCAACCTCTGTCTTTTTCCCTGGGACTGCCCATTGTCATAAATTGCAGAAATCCAGGATAGCTTGCTTTTCTACATGTGGAATGCCTGCCAATTCCCAGAGGCTGGCTACCACAGGACTGTTTATAACAGCCATTGCTTATTAAGTTTACCCTTACTTTTATATCCTTATGAACATTATCATGTTACCAAATTTCTCAGACTTCTCAAAACCCTCTCATTCTGGGGAAGAGCTATCTTTTCCTTTCTTTAAAAAAAAAAATCTGCCTAAAGATTAAACAGGTTGAGAGGAGAGAAATCTATATTTTATTATCTCTTTAAGTCTGTTAAAAGCAACAGAGGCTTGCTTTAAAAATAGATCTTGGTGGTTATGTAATATACTGCAAAAAAAAAATATTACTTTACTACATAAATAACTATTAGATAGCTCACCTACCGTGTCTTTAAACTTAGTCAAACTGTTGTTCTAACTCCACAGTGCAATCTTGTCTGGGAAATACCTTACCATATTAGGCAATCGGGCCCCAGAGAGAGAGGAAAACAAAACAGACTTAGGATTTTACCTAAAAGGAGAATGGCAAAAATACTGACTGGTGGTGGAGAGTGGACAGAAAGTTGCTGGATACCCTCCAGCAGATAAACGGGCTTCACAAGATTAAGTAACAAGATTAAAAAATTCTGCTCAACAGAAAGGATCCAGCAAATAGCCAGAAGCAACGCTGTGAAACATTGGAGAAAAAGGGTTGCTATTTACTCAAAGAAAGAAGGTGGGAAAAAATAGTAAAGATCTCTGAAACTAGGACTGTTGGAAGGACTGGCAAAGAAGCATAAATGGGATGGGTTATTTAGGCCATAAAAATGAAAGCCTGCTTGCTTGACAGAGAAGCTGCAGGGACTTGACTTGATCAGATGCTCAACAGGTTCCAAACAGCATTTGAAACATTTAGTTCTTGTTCCTTTCCTTTCTACTCATTTCTTTCTCCCTACTTCAGCAATCTCCTTTAAAATTTATTCCTCAAAATTCTTCAGTTATATGTCAGAACACATGTTGGAGTTATAGAGGATTTGGGGCTACTTCTGGGACTCTCCAAATAATCCACTCTTTAAGGATAAATTAATAACTTCAAAATCACATGATCCTAAGGCCAAAAAAAGTATTCCGAAAGCCTTGCTCTCATCCAGATGTAGGAACTTAGAGATCTGGAAAATAATTTAAATGTATTAGCTCATTTTCATTTCACGATGCTAAGAGGCAGACTATCATAATCCCTACTTTACAGATGAGGAAACCGAGGCACAGAAAGGTTAAATAACCTATCCAAAATAGTTAAATGGTTAAGCTGGGGTTAAACGCAGGGAGTCTAGCTCCTGGGTCTGCACTCTTAACTATTATGCCATATTACTTGTCATAACAGTATGTGGTATGATATAAGAGATATAACACATATAAAGATACAAATTTTGAAGGTAGTGCAACAGCTGTGCACTAGGACTACGACTCTGTGATACTAGCAAGGTACTTAACCTCCACACCTCCTGGGCCTGAGCGGTTAACTTCAAAATGACAGTGTTAACTAGGTGGCCTTTAAAGTATTTTTTAGCTTTAAATTTAGTCTATAACTGTCATTCTAGCCACCCCAGAGCTATTAATAAATCAAATTTTAATATACAGTAACATCTCTACGTGTTAGGTGTTTTATTTCTAATAAAAGTTTTTCCAAGAGTCTTTTTTTGTGGGGGGACAGGGTCTTGCTCTGTTGCCCAGGCTGATGTGCAGTGGTGTGATCTTGGCTCACTGCAACCTCCGCCTCCCACGTTCAAGCGATTCTCATGCCTCAGCCTCCCGTGTAGCTGGGATTACGGGCAGGCGCCATCACACCCAGCTAATTTTTATATTTTTAGTAGAGATGGTGTTTCACTATGTTGGCCAGGCTGGTCTTGAACTCCTGACCTCAATTGGTCCATCTGCCTCGACCTCCCAAAGTGCTAGGATTACAGGCATGAGTCACCATGGCTGGTCCCAAGAGTCTTCTTAACTGCAAGTGACAGTTACTCAAAGATGTAATAGAGCTGAAGAAAATTTGGCAAAGGAGACCAAGAGGTAAGTTAACAGATCATTTGGAGACATGGTAATCAATAGAATCCCTCTGATGTAGTAAGAAGAGTAAGAAGAGTCTTATGACATCCCTGGACTTCAAAGGCCTCTAGACAACGTTGCAGAAAGGAAGCAATTTCTAGTTCAAAAGACGCCAGAAGATGCTCTGGAATGTCCAGCTCTCCTATACCACTGCATAGCCCATTTAGAAATAGACTGAGCAGATTTCATGGGAAATAGCCCTTGAAAAAAGAAGTAAAATAAGAACAATGATAAAACTGCCTATTGTTCCATGTGTTTTGTTTGATTTTGTTTTGGGAAAAGGCGGAAACTACATCCATATTCACAGGGTCAGGTACCAGGATTGCTCAGTTTCCTTTGCTGATTCTTCCACTTCTCCTCACTTTGAATTTCGGAGTGCACCAGGGCTCTTTCAGCCTCTTCTCTGTCTACGTTCATTCTCTTGGTGGTCACATTCAATCTCATGGTTTTAAAATGCAATCTTTAGGTTTACTGATATCCAAGACATAGTTCCAGCCTGGTCCTTAATCCTGAATTCCAGATTCCTACATCTAACTGTCCTCTTGACATTTCCATGTGGAAACATGTCAATCAGATTTATTAGATTTAACAATTCTAAAACCAAAACCAAATGCCTACTGTCCCCCCACCAAATGTATTCTTCCTGTAGTATTCTCCATTTCAGTTAATAAAATTTCATGCTTTTAGTTGCCTTAGCTAAAAAGTCTTAGTGTCAACCTTGACAACCTTCTGTTTTCTCACCTGATATCCAAGAAAATAGCAAATCTCATTGGTTCTAACTTCAAAATACATTCTGAATATGACAACTTCTCAGCATCTTTACTGCCTGCTATTCTCCTGGTATAAACCACCATCTGTTTTCCCCTGGATTGTTGCATTATAATGGCCTCCTAACTGATGTCCCTGCTTCCGCTAATGTCTTCTCAGAGTACATTCTCCAAAATAGCAGGCAGTGATCCTTTAAAATATAAGTATAATCATGTCACTCTTCTGCTCAAAACTACAAAAGCCAAAGTTCTTATAATAACTTATCAGTCTATGCCATTTGGCCTTCTTGCACATTCCACTTTAGCCACACTGATTTTTTTTCTTTTTTTTAACCTGTCTTCAGGCATGCCAGACACCTGTCTTAGGGTCTTTGCAGTTGTTGTTCCCTCTGTCCATAACACTCTACCCCCACATGTCTACATAGTTTCCCACCTTGCTTCCTTGAAGTCTAGGCTTAAATCATATTTTCTTGGTTAGGCCTATCCTGACCACCCTACTTATAATGTCATCCTCCTTTCATGTTGGCACTTCTGATTCCTCGTTAGTCTACTCTATATGGTTTTTCCATAGTACATATCACCTTTTAACATAATATTTAATTTACATATTTATTTTATAGTCTGTCTCCCCCACTAGAATGTAAATTCCATAAAAGCAGGGCTGTTTGTTCATTGTTGCATCCCCAAATCTAGAAAAGTGCTTGATCATAATAGGCAGTTAAAAGCACTTGTTGAATTAAGATGCTTATGAAAGTAAAGGCAGGACAATATGGAAAATGCATTTAGTGGCTTTTGGTATATTTCTAGGGCATCTGTTTTCTGTTAAAGTTCAAAACTCAGCTCTCCTAGCAAATTCCAATTGTGTTCTTTTATTTAGTTTGAAAACCTTGTATTTGATTGCTTACCTCTTTTAGAAGACTTTTACCAAGAGATCTCTCCACTAGCATACCCCCAGTTATCTGAGGCAGGTACCATGATATCTATGATTTAGTAACTCTTTAGTACTATCTCCTTTACCAATGAGTTTTGAGGGATGATTAGTAATCCAGACCTACTGGTTGCATTCTGGATGGGGACAGCTACATTGCTAACTTTTACGGTAAGGTTTCAGTGATTTTGTTCAGATTGAGTGCCACCTGTTTCATCTAAAAGCAACAGAGATTCTAGGGGAAAAGAAAAGTATGAAAAGTCTTACTTCCTGACATACATAACTACCCACCTATGTCAAGGACAGCAGAAGAATGCTGATGCTCTACCCACTGAATCTTGATACTCTGAGTAGGCTTTTAAGTTGTCCTTCAAGAAGACGTTCCTTCACTCAAGGAGGTGAGATGCTACTAGCAAGTCAATTCGAACATGTAACCTGCTGAGTAAAAAAACCAAATGGATGAATAGGGAATAAAAAAGGATACAAGTACTAATTTCAGGTTTGCCTCACTATAGTAAAACAAAGAGGTTCCCTGAAAAAAGGTATAGGTTGCTCACCTAGCAGAGATATCATGCCCAAATAATTCTTAATTTCTCTGGGCCTCAGTTTTCTTAACTGTAAAATGAGGTTCCTAACCCAAGATATCTCTAGATTCTCTTCCAATCCTATGATACCAAAAGCTGGGAGGCAAGTACCTTTACTACATTGAACTGCGTCTTTCAACAATTCCTTTAAAACAAAAGCAATTTGTCTTTTGCTCAGCTTCTTTAGGGCACCATTCTACCTGTGCACCAACATCTTTTCTGTTGACCACTTGTGCCCTCTAGTGATAAATTCAATTATACAACAGGATTGGCTTGGAAAACAGCTCCAGAGTAAACAGGGAAAACAGTAAGAAAGCAATAGATAAAATTCAATGTAAAGAAAATGGAATCCAGGCCAAAGATGCAGGTTAAAAAAGATGGAAATAATCCAATGGTCATTACCTTCTGTGGTGTACCTATGCTTGTTCCCTCCAGGGCAAACATTCTATGTGATTACTACTATAGTAAAGAAAACAGCAAACACACTGCTGAATATAAAAGCATTTTCAGATATAATTAGAATAACCCTATTCCTCAAATTAAGATGCAGATTATTTTTTGTTTAGAAAGACAAAGGATCTATTAAGATTCTCAGAGACTGTCATATACCTAATGTGGATAAACAAAACAGAATTGTTTTTAAACACATCTGTCAAGCAGGTGCTAAGATGCCAATTTTAAATATTCATGTTAGTTTCACTGGTGCATGGATTTACCAATGGGGATGGGTTCGGACTAAAATTATGTACTATGTTGGGCTTAAGTAGGGTCCCCAGCCTTCTAAGCATGTTCCTTGCTGTCCCCAGCATAGCAATGCATGACTAGTCTATCACATACTCTCTTCTGAAAAATTTTAAATTGATGCATTATAATAGTACGTATTTATGTGGTACGAAGTGATATTTCAATACATATATGCAATATGTAATGATCAAATCAAGGTAATCAGCATATCTATCACCAAAAATAATTTCTTTGTGTTGGAAACATTCAAAATCCTCTCTTCTAAATATTTGAAAATATACAATAAATTATCATTAAGTATATTCACCCTTTAGTGCTACAGAACACTAGAACTTATTCCCCTACCTGTAATTTTATATCTGTTAACCAACCTCTGACTGTCCCCCTTTTCCAGACTCCAGTAACCATAATCCTACTCTCTACTTCCATGAGCTCAACTTTTTAAGATCCTACATATGAGTGAGAACATGAGGTATTTATTTTTCTGTGACTGACTTATTTCACTTAACACAGTGGCTTCCAGGATCATTCATGTTGCTGTGAATGACATAATTTCAGTTTTCTTTATGGCTAAATAGTATTCCACTATGTACATATACCACATTTAATTTATCTATTCATTTATTAATGGACATTTAGGTTGATTCCATGTCCTGGCTATTGTGAATAGTGCTGCAATAAACATAGGGGTGCAGATATCTCTTTGAAAGACACAGAGAGAGTGAGACTGAGAGAGAGAAAGAGCGGGAGAGAGACAGAGCATGAGAGAGAGCAAGAGCACCAAATCCTAACCACTAGACCACCAGGGAGCATCATCTCTTTGATACACTGTTTTTCTTTCCTCTGGATAAATACCCAGTAGTGGGACTGCTGAATCATATGGTAGTTCAATTTTTAGTTTTTGAGGAACCTCCATACTGTTTTCCATAATGGCTACAATAATTTATATTCCCACCAATAGTGTATTAAGAGTTTCTTTTTCTCTACATCCTCACTAGGTTTTGTTATTTTTTGTCTTTTTGATAACAGCCATTCTAAGAGATCAGATGATCTATTTCATTGTGGTTTTGATTTGCATTTCCCTGACCAAATATTCTATTGACAGCAAACATTATGGCCATTCCTGACCATATATCTTACCTGTACATAAATGTTGGTTACATTTTTCTTGTTATATAAAAAAGGAAACGAACTTCAATGACCTCAATAGAGATTCAGTTTAAACAACAGAAAGGTCTCCTAAACCATGCTGTTGTCACTGCTATATAAGTGAAGTATTAAACAATCTTCTTTTGAAATCTTTAAGAAGAGGGGGAAAAAAACCATAGGTATTTTGAATCATTTAGGTCTAACTCTGACTGGAGGCATAAGATAAAGATAATAACCATTAAAGCTTCCTTTCTAGCATTAAAATTAAATATTATTGGCTGGGCATTGTGGCTCATGCCTATAATCCCAACATTTTGGGAGGCCAAGGCAGGAGGATTGTTTGAGCCCAGGAATTCGAGACCAGCCTGGGCAACATGGTGAAACCCCGTCTCTAGAAAAACTCCAAAAATTAGCTGGGCATGGTGGCTTGCACCTGTAGTCCCAGCTACTTGGGACGCTGAGGTAGTAGGATCACTTGAGCCTGGGAGGTTGAGGCCACAGTGAGCCATGACTGCACCACTGCATTCCAGCCTAGGTGAAAGAGCAAGACCCTGTCTCAAAAAAAAAAATTAAACATTATTGCTGGTTGATTTCTATCTTTTCCATTCAATTCTCTGTCCTGAGAGGCAACCACTCTTCTGATTTCTATCACCATAAATTAGTATTGCTTATTCTTGAGCATTAATGATGAAATGTTTTAAGGTGATGGAAAAGTTCTGTATCTTGATTTGGGTAGTGGTTATGCTGGTACATTGAAGTGTCAAAACCCAGGAAACACTATATTTAAAATCTGTGCATTAATTGTAAATTATATTTCAGTTAAAAAAAAAGATATTAGAGTCTTGGGAAGAGATAACTTTAAAAATAATAGATACTATCACTCTTAAGGAGTGGGCTAGGGAAGAGAAGGAAGTCGGCATGACCTCAATAGCAGATATAGTTTTATTGAACCAAAAACCAAAAAAGGAAAGAGCTGCCCTGGCTTCTCAACTGTATCCATGCTGATTAGTTAACAGCACCATTTCAATAGAATGCCCCCCACTCTGACTGGCTCATTTGTTGTTGCAGAGCTGAGTAAACTGTACTGCCTGATGGATGAAAATGGATTTAGGGTAGAGAGGTGGTCATAAGATACTACTGATTGTCTTGAGGTAGAAATGTAGGAATTTACACTGGGTCATGATGAGGCATGTGGCTCTGTAGGCCCATATAGATAACGGCATCATGCCTGCTAGCATTAGGAGAGAGTGCTCAAGGGAGAAAAACAGTTAAGAATTTAACTGAAATAAATGAAACAAGCAAATATAAGACTTTGACAAAAAGGATGCCTCACTCTATGCTGATTCATTATCAGCCTTTCTTTCTGCACTATTGGCGAGGCTGGATATTGGAACTTGGAATATATTTCTTATAGCATTCCCTAGCTTACCTGCATAAATTCAAATGTACCAGTCCAGAGATACTGGGCTGTTTATTCTTTTTGATTCACACTGTTGTTTTCTTGACACATGGTAAACACTAGTAAATGCCTTATGCAGTTGGATGTGTGGAGTATTTTTAGTCTGACAAATGCCTTTCACATCAAACTGCAACAGTCTCTGCTTTTCTTCATACTTTCAAGTCAACAGTCCTAAAGTAAAATTCTCTAGGAAGTACTGCTTCCTAGAGATCAAGATTAAAATCAAGATCATCTTAATTTTCCTTACTTGGTACCCTGTAGGCTAGGATTTTCCACTGCCAAGAAGATTAGAAAAGTAGAGAAAAGAATTTTCACTGGCAAAAGACATTCTTAGACAACAAAAACTTCCCTTTTGCAATTCCCTGGATTTAAATGGCCTGTGTAATTCTGTATGGATAATGTTCCATTTCAGTACTCTATAATCTATAACTCAGATCTTCTGAGTTACATTTCCTGAGTTACATATTCTTTAGAGTTATAATTCCCCAAAGGAACTTTCCTATATTCACTCTTCCTACCTCCAAAAGCCTTTCCAAGCCCCTTGAAGAAACTAAGAATTGCTGTAATTTATACACATACACACATGCACACACTCTTGCTCCAAGGAACCTCTATATACTATTTCCACACCACACAGCTTGCCTTTATGAAGTAGCCCCAGCTTCAACCAAGGACAGGCAATTCTCACCTATGTCACCATTAGTCATTAAAGACACTACTTTCTGGAAGGCTACTATTGTCTGTTTTGGATCCAGACAAAAATATAGGCAGTTAAATGACAGTATATTATTTATATCTTCTCTGCTAATGATGAGTTAGATGTTAATTTTCAGTATAGGTTATTAAATATACTCTGAGAACATACTTCCCATAAGTTGCAGGATACAAAAAGGTCATCTTTTTACTTAATTTCAATAGAAAAGCATGTGTATTTCAAATAATTTAGTCAAAACCAATTTCCTTCCTTCTTGGAAAACAGTACTGAAAAGAAAACCACCACCAATCATGTCTGAGTGGCTTACAGGAGCCTGGAGTATCTTCGGAAAAGCTGAACTTAGGCCTTTCACTGCAGCGAAGAGTTGGATGTCAGGCCTTAAAAGGTCAGAGTTATATAAGATGCCAGATGTTTAATCTTATCTCAAAGTCAAATATAAATGACTTGGGGACTGTCTGATGTTTTACATTCTCCACATTTATGTCCCTCTCTATTAGTGTGGATCCAAAAAGGAACTGGTATCACTTTTCATTCAAAGATTTCAAAGTATTTCATATAATCCAATAACATACTCAGAAGAGAGAAAATGATGGATCCTATAACAGGGTGAAAGATTGGCAGCAGGCAAAGAAAAATGTAGCAAACTGGTTCAAGAGCACAGGCGTTGTTATACCACATGAGAAAACAGTACCACAAACTAACACCTGCCCCATCTCTTAGAGGAATGTCTATCTCCAAACTCCCTCTCAAATAAAATCTGCATAAGTCTTGCCCTTTCTTCTACTAAAATTATATACAAGAGCAAGACTGTGCTCTCAAGAGACATGCCTCACTGGTTTGTCACTTACCCATGTTTCTTTGACCTCTTCAGAGCCATCAGTTTCATCCTCCTAAAAAAGAAAAAGGAAGAAAATCAAGAGGCTCATCGTCAGAGACATCCTTGAAAGCAACAAGGTCAGATCCCATCAATTATGCATCTTGGCATTTCAAACATGGGCAATGAGAATTGACTTCCAAGTGATGCTCTGTTACTGCTACTTTTCACAGCCATCACAGGCAGGCAATTTAGAAATGTCACCTGTAGTCTAAAAAGTCAAATAGACCACAATTGGAAAAGGGATTTTTTTTTTTTTTTGAGACGGAGTCTCACTCTATAGCCCAGGCTGGAGTGCAGTGGCCCGATCTTGGCTCACTGCAAGCTCTGCCTCCCGGGTTCACGCCATTCTCCTGCCTCAGCCTCCTAAGTAGCTGGGACTACAGGCACCTGCCACCACACCCGGCTAATTTTTTGTATTTTTAGTAGAGACAGGGTTTCACCGTATTAGCCAGGATAGTCTCAATCTCCTGACCTGGTGATCCGCCCGCCTCAGCCTCCCAAAGTGCTGGGATTACAGGCGTGAGCCACCGTGCCCGACCGGAAAAGGGATATCTTTAAGACAGACGACAGACAGACAGACTTAATTTCATCTTTGTCAATACTTATCAATTTGGCCCTATAACAATAAAATACTTTTATCTAAAAATAATTTATAATAGATGACTATTACTGTCTCATTTCTTGTCTCACTGAATAAAGTTTGTCCAATTTTCAAATGAGTCATTGGTAGGCAGGGTCCTCTTGTCCAAGTTACTGGCCACTTGTTCTTTAAAATGCCAATAACAAGGTTGAATGAGAAGGGTACCAAACAAGATATGGAAGAGGATGAATGGAACTACTGAATGTGTATTTGTAGTTAGTAAACATTGGTATATCTGTCTTTATTTGAAAGCCAAAGTTCATCTATTTTATGTTATTTGTTCTGTTTTTTTCTCCAAAAGAGTAAAACTAAGTGACCTTGTATTACTTAGAGGTTTTAAGTTCCTTGAACTTCTTGTAGTACTCCTACAATATTTACTTAGAATCTCTGCTCATATGTGGCATTAAGATATTGTTGACTCACTACATGACATTCAGGGAATATTAGGAAGGACTACTAAAACTTGACAAGCTTATTCACTTGTTATACTTGTTTATATGGCTGTTGTGTATTTCCAGTTTTTTAATTCTTTGCCAATTATTTACTGAGTGCCTGCCATGTGCTTAGCACTGTACTAGATACTGGCAATCTAGCAGGAACATACCAAATGAGTCCCACACTAGTTAGGTCTTTCTTCTCTTTTCCTCAGTAATACTTCCTGAGAATCTGCAAGATTCACGGCACCATGTAGGACTCTTTCTTTTAAACTCAACTGAAAGGATGGTGGCCAAGAGTAATACGATATGCCTCAGCACAAACCAATCCACTTACATCCTTTGTCCAGAAATTGATGCCTGTACCTCTTCGTCGTTCCTTGGGCCGCCTCCTCTCTCGGACGGACAGCCTCCTAGAATACTGCTCATCCAAATCTGCTTCTTGATTCTCTGGCCAGAGATAAAATAAAGTATGAACTTTAAGAATCTGGGGGATGTGCACTGTGGAGGGGCCTGTGTCTTTTGAAGCTCTACATACCATTTTTGTCCATTTCCTTTGCAGTTGTAGTATTTGTGGTAGTCGTTGAACTCTCAGAATCAGGGACTGAAAATCTATTTGTCCGTGGCAGGTGGGAACTGGTGTAGAGTGAGGGTCTTGATGTAGAAGGAGATGCTGGCGTGGTGGGTTTGTCTGGCTGAGTTGGGCACCTCAGGCGATGACAGATAGGCTGGAAATAATCCACAACATGAGATACTAGAAGTCAAGTCCATCTAAAGGATAAGGACAGCAGGATTATACAAAATGCTTTTTTTTCTATATTAAGAGGCTTATGAGTAGATGACGATCAATATTGAGTACCTGGGAATAGGTCCTCAATAAGTGAACTAAGCTAAAGTCAGTTAATTAGACAGAAAAAAAACAGCTGCTAGACTCCTACTCTGAGAATCCCATCATGTTGAGAGCAGTTCAAGCGAATTACTCATCAATTGACCAAAGGGTACTACACAGCATTAACTGTGTAAAAAAAATTCCTTTGATCTTGGAATGAAAACAAGAATGATGGCCTTTTTAAGATGGAGTGCTGAAAGGCAAGGTTTATGTAGGGAAACAAAAAGATCAGGAGCATTAAGCAGCAGAATGTAGGGATTATCTGAGAACAGAGAACAAATGTATCCTACCGAGTTCTGAATACTCTACCAGCTTGCCATAACCAGGCTTATTGAAACTTTCTAAAGTTCCCATTTTCCTTTTTGTAGTTTTGTTTTGTTGTTTTCTTTTTCTTTTTTTTTCTTTTTTTTTTTTTTTTGAGACGGAATCTTGCTCTGTTGCCCAGGCTGGAGTGCAGTGGTGTGATCTTGGTTCATTGCAACCTCCGCCTCCCGGGTTCAAGCAATTCTGTTTTGTTGTTGTCTTTTTTTTTTTTTTTTTCAACCTGAGAGTTAGGACAGATAGAGCCTAACAATAAGCCTTAACGTGGTTTATGGAAGACTCAGAGATAGATAAATCCTTACTACACATTAAATTTATGACATAGAGATTGTACACATTTTTGTGATTTATAAAGACACATACAATAAAATGTAGTACATTTGGAGTCAGACAGATCTTTGTTCAAATTCTAGCTTCAGCACTTACTAGCTGTGTGACCTTGAATAAGTTACTTAGCTTCTCTGAGCCATAACATCCTCATCTATAAAACAGAGATAACACCTTCTTCAGAGAGGATTATGAGGATTAAATAAGAAAATGTGCATTAGGTGCTTAGAAGAATAGCTGGTAATAGGTACTCAATAAATAGTAGCTTATAAAACAAACAAAATACAAAATAGAACTTCAGTTTATGGAATCTAGCCATTCAGAGTCAAAGCAAGAAGGAGATTACTTTCCTCTATAACCACAGTGACCATAATATTTATCTGTCCAAACTGGGACACTTTTGAGAGTGCAAAGGAGTGGTAATGATAATTACACAAAGACAACAGTTGTATAATTGGAACCATCTTAGATGAACCACGAGTTATGTTCACCCTAAATATAAACTTATACCTTTGACTACCAACTCCACTAGAGAAATGAAACATAAATCAAAATGTCCTTCCCAACGGTGACACTCATGAGTGCTTTGTAAGCCCTTAGGTTATAAGAGTTTGAAAAACAATACACTAGCAGTTAAGAGAGCAAGCTGTGGAGTCAGGCTGCCTATGTTCAAACTCTGGCTTAACCACTTCTTGGCTATGTGAAATGTTGGGCAAATTCCTCGACCTCTGTGATTCAATTTCCTCATATATAAAATAGAAATAGTAATATTTACCTCAGAGGGTTGTTATGAGGATTAAATGCATTAATACATAAGAAGTATACTTAAAATAGTGCCTGGCATAAAGTAAGCATGTATTGAGTAAAGTAAACACTCAATATATGCTTATATTTTTATTTGCATTTTGTCATACTATGATCTCTCTTTTTAGAATAGAAGGACATTTATTCAAAAGCATCAGTGAACTCTCAGAAGAAAAAAAAATGGTCATTTAAGGACCAACATCCTCTAAATTTTTGTCACACAGGTTTCCCAACTAAAGACAGCCATACAGAGTAAGTTGTCCATTGCAAGGTAGAACATAGCCTTTGAACTATCAGTGAAGAAGACACTCCCCAAACTAATTACCCTGCTTTTAGCACAGTACATGCCAGCAAAAATGAGCTCACCTCTTCATCCAGACTCCTGCCCCAGGGCTGCTGGCCCTCCCCAGCTTCTGTTGCTGGAACTGCTGAGGGCTCATGCTTCTCAGGGCTCCCCTCAAGCCCTTCAGTGTCTGTGGGCTTCTCACAAGGCTGCTCCTGAGCTTGCCTCTCTGCCCTCGACCGGCTGAAAGTCCTTTCTGCTTCCTGAAGGTCCGTTAGGGTGACACCCTGGGAAAATATCATAAGATCAGGGCTGATTCACACTAACCATGGAATAACTCTTGATTGAGCAGCAGTATTCCCAAAAAGATCTAATAGTTATCAAATACCAAAATGAAGCCCCCCAAAATGCATAATGAGGTCACTTCAAGCAATATATGCTTAAAATAAGCATCTCACTGTACAAAGAACCCAGGCCTGAGTCTAGGTATATTTTGAATGTAATACTTTAGTTTTTCTAGTTTGATCTCCAGAAAATAGGTCAACATTGATGTCTGCCTGTTATAGATGTACTTTTTCCATACCAAATAGTTCTCCTTATCTTTATTTGAAAGGTCCCTACCCTCCCAAGATCAAATGGTTACAAACAGAGATTCTCTAAACAGCAGATACTGGGAAAAAAATTTTACTTAAAAAAAGAAAAACCTAGCTCAACAAGATGAAAATTCAGAGCTAGGCTAGAATAACAACAACACAACCTCTTAAAACTCCTAGACTAGCTTTTCTCTAACATCAATTCCCAAGTCACTCTAGGAATCATATATGGATAGTCCAACAATTAACGTTCGCCCCACAGGGTCATAGGGGCAGCAAGACAGAAGAAAGGCAAATGATGACAAAACTACAGAAGAAGGGAGAAAAGGAGTTTAGAAAGAGCATGAGTTGATTCCAACTCAAGTAGTTACGTGTGTGAGTCCTCAGAAGAAGGAAGTTCCAAAGCTGGAAGGTAGTTGATCAGGTACTGTATCCACAACTTGCTTCCCCTCCCCACACCTGGCTTTTTTACTATTAATTCATTTACTTACTCATTCTGTTAATAAAGAATTAGGTGTCTTTAGGCACTAGAACTACAAAGACAAATCAAATGATTACTGTCAAGAACCTTTTAGTCTAGCAGAAAAGACATAAGAAAACAGACCAGTATAATGAGAGAATGTAAGTATTAAAACAGAAACACAGGAATATATAAGAGGAATACCTAACACTGGGTTCTAAAGAGTAAAAAGAACTTGGGTAGGGGGAGGGAGAAAAGGCATTATAGGTAGAGGCATCCTGTACAAAGATACAGAAACAAGAGAGGCCATGGATGATTTAGAAATATGTAGGTAACTTAGCAAAGATGAAGCACACAACAAAAAAAGGAAAGTGGGAGGAGAGAGGGAGAATGAGGATAGGTGATTTGAGGAAAGCAGGCAGAGGCTAGGTCATAACAGATTTTGTAAGCTATGCTAAGAAGCTTAGATTTTACTTTCTTTGGGAGTCAGTGGTCCCTTTGAGAATCTCATGAAGACTACTGAGAATCTAATAAAATCTCCTCAAAAATTATGTACACATTTCAAGGAGTTCAAAGATCTATTCAAGTTTTGACATGGACCTTCACTCCCTCTCTACTGAATCTTTCCCTCTAAGACGGTTCTATGTTCCTGTCTCTCCCACCTTCAATTCTATGCCCCTCTCCAGCAACTTCCCCATCTCTTCCCATTCCTTCATAAACAAACTTGAAATCAATCCAGAGCAATTTATCTTCCCATATCATTTATTTCTCACTCATTTATTTACTCAATAAATATATAGTGATTTATTTACTGTATGATGGTGGAAAAGATGAGCAAAAGTATAGTCAGTCTTCTTTTTCACACCCATTAGGATGGTTACTACCAAAAAAAACCAGGCTGGGAGTGGTGGCTAACACCTGTTATCCCAGCACTTTGAAACGCCAAGGTGGGTAGATCACTTGAGGTCAGGAGTTCAAGACAAGCCTTGCTAACATGGTGAAACACCGTCTCTACTAAAAATACAAAAATTAGCCAGGTGTGGTGATGGGCACCTGTAATCCCAGCTACTTGGGAGGCTGACGCAGGTGAATTGCTTGAACCCTGGAGGCAGAGGTTGCAGTGAGCCAAGATCACACCATTGCACCCTGGCCTGCGTGACAACAGCGAAACTCCATCTCATAAAAACAAACAAAAAAAAACAAATATTGGTGAGGATGTGGAGAAATTAGAACCCTTGTGCACTGCTGATGGGAACATAAAATGGTACAGCCACTAAGGAAAACAGTATGGGAGTTCCTCAGAAAATTAAAAATTGAATTACTGTATGATCCAGCAAATTCCATTTCTTGGTATATACCCAAAATAATTGAAAGCAGGGTTTCAGGGAGATATTTGTATAGCCATTCTCATAGCAGCATTAAATAGCCAAAAGGTGGAAGCAACCCAATGTCTACTGACAGATGAATGGATACACAAAATGCAGTATCCATAAAAGGCTGAAATATTCAGCCTTTAAAAGGGAGGAACTTTGACACATGCTACAATGTGTCATGTATCATGATGTGTCAGGTATCATGGATGAACCTTGATAACTATGCTAAGTAAAATACAACACAAAAGGACAACTACGATATGATTCTACTTATTTGAGGTTCCTAGCAGTCAAGTTCATAGACAGAAAGTGGAAGCGGGGTTGCAAGAGGGAAATGGGGAGTAATTATTTAATGGATACAGAGCTTCAGTTTGGGAAGAGGAAGAAAGTTCTAGAGATGAATAGTGGTGATAGTTATACAACAATGTAAATGTACTTAATGCCATTAAACTGTGTAAACTTAAAAATGGTAAAACTGGTAAGTTTTATGTTAGGTATATTTCACCACAATAAAACAAAACAAAAAAACAGTCAGGGCCGGGCGCGGTGGCTCAAGCCTGTAATCCCAGCACTTTGGGAGGCCGAGACGGGTGGATCACGAGGTCAGGAGATCAAGACCATCTTGGCTAACACAGTGAAATCCCGTCTCTACTAAAAAATACAAAAAAACTAGCCGGGCGAGGTGGCGGGCGCCTGTAGTCCCAGCTGCTTGGGAGGCTGAGGCAGGAGAACGGCCTGAACCCGGGAGGCGGAGCTTGCAGTGAGCTGAGATCCGGCCACTGCACTCCAAAAAAAAAAAAAAAAAAAAAAAAAAAAACAGTCAGTCTTGGTCCTCATGGGGGTTACATTCTAGTGGATGAAATAGACAATCATCAAGTAAAAACAAAGGAAGAATATATAACCTACTTTGGGAGAGTCAAGGAAGACAACAAGCGTGTTTTTGCTGCCATATATAATGCCTCTTTTCCAGTGATCAAATTTGCTACTTGACCTCTGTAGTATTCAAAACTGTGGAACTTCTCCTTTTCACTGGAAATGGACTTTTCATTTACTTCCATGCTGCTACTATTTTCTGATTTTCTTTTCACCGCTCTTGCTGCTTCTTTTCATCCTGCTTCAGGGGCTCATCTTTCTTTGCTTCTTTAAATAAGAAATTCATAGCCTTCTCTCCATTCTCATTGTCATTACAACTTGATTTCATTGCCTTGTAATTTCCTGGGACTACAATACAGCTTGGACTACAATACAGCTTCCCAGCAAGTCTTCTTGCTTCCAGGCTTGGCAAACGTACCTCTACCTACCATTCCCATCAATTATCTGCAGGGTGATTTTTCTAACACATAATGTAGACTATGTCATATTCCCTTAAACTGCTTCAATGACTCCCTCAGGGATTCCTTTTGTAATATTTTTATTAAAATACAATCCTTATATCATATAACTCACCATTTGAAAGTATACAATTCTTTAGTTTTTAGTTTATTCACAGTTATAAAATTATTACCACATCTAATTTCATAACATTTTCATCACCCCAAAAAGAAACCACACACTCACAATTCTGCCTTCACCCTAGCCCTGGCACTAATCTAATTTCTGTCTCTTTGGATTTGCCTATTTGGGATATTTCATATAAATGGAATCATATAATATATGGAGTGTTTTTGTCTGGCTTCTTTCACTTAGCATAATGTTTTCTCAAGGTTCATCCATGTTGTAACATGTATCAGTACTTCATTTCTTTTTATTGCCAAATGGTATTCCATTGTATGGATATATCACATTTTATTTACCCATTCATTAGTTAATAGACATTTGGCTTATTTTTACTTTTTGGCTATTATGAATAATACTATTACAAACACCTATATACAAGTTTTTATATGAATATATGTTTTCATTTCTCTTAAGCAGAACTGCTGAGTCAAATGGTAACTCTATGTTTAAAATTTTGAGGAACTGCCAAACTCTTTTCCCTTAGGAATTCTTAAAATGTAGTAGGGATATAGGGATGTACAGGGGTTCTTAAGGTCTTTGAGCACAAGTGGAATAATTAATCTTGTGAAGGAAAGGAGATAAACCTGTTCTAAGTCTGGAGGAATATTGGTGAGAACGGGTAGATGTAGCTGTAAATTAATTTGGTTCTATGTAGTGTAAGATTCAATACAATGAAAGCTTTTAAGACTGTGGCTGGAATAGGGCAGTCATTTTCATGTATGTGTTTTATTTTGTCTTGTTTTTTTGAGACGGAGTCTTGTTCTGTTGCCTAGGAGGGCTGTGGTGTAATCTTGGCTCACTGGAACTTCTGCCTCCCAGGTTCAAGCAATTCTCCTACCTCATCCTCCCGAGTAACTGAAATCACAGGCACGCAACACCATGCCTGGCTAATTTTCATATTTTTAGTAGACACAGGGTTTCACCACATTGGCCAAGCTGGTCTCGAACTCCTGACCTCAAGTCAGGAGTGCTCCTGGTCTCAACTCCTTGGCTTCCCAAATTGCTGGGATTACAGGCATGAGCCACCATGCCAAGCCGTGTGTGTGTGTGTGTGTGTGTGTGTGTGTGTTTGTTCAAATCAGCAGATGAACATGGATATTGTAGTGTGTTTTGATCATACCTCCAAAAGAAGGGTAGATAGACAAAATGACATTAAAAAAAAAAAGCCACACTCACTTGAGTAGACCTTCGTGTCTGCCGAGCTTGTCTGGAGCGTGCTTTCCGTAAAGACTCTGCTTCCTCATCCCGTACAGGAGTTAGATAGGACCTGCAGAGAAAAAAGAGTAATAGCAAAAGCAAGATCTTTGCTGCATGTACTTGAGGAATGACAAAGTGCTTCCACATACTGAAGAGATTTCCACATTCTAGGAATGAACTTAATGACAAGAAATGCTATCAACCATCAGTAAACATTATGGAATCCAAGTCATTACAGTAGTTTCCCCTTATCTGTGGTTTTGCTTTCTGTGGTTTCAGTAGCCCATGGTGAAATGTGGTCTGAAAATATTAAATGAAAATTTCCATCAATAAACAATTCATACATTTTCAATTGTGCACTGCTCTGATTAGTGTGGTAAAATTTCATGCTGTTCCATTCTGTCCCTCCTGAGATGCAAATCATGCACTGTTGTGATATCACAGTGTTTATATTCAAGTAATACTTATTCTACTTAATAATGGCCCCAAAATGCAAGAGTAGTGATGCTGGCATTTTGTTATAACTGTTCTATTTTATTATTAGTTATTGGTATTATAGTTAATCTCTTACTGTGCCTAATTATAAGTTAAACTTTAGCATAGATATGTATTTATAGGAAAAAATAGTATTTATATAGAGTTTTACACTACCTGTAGGTTTAGGCATCCACTGAAAGTCTTGAAAGGTATCGCACAGTTGCTCACTCCTGTAATCCCAGCACTTTGGGAGGCCAAAGTGGGCGGATCACCCGAGGTCAGGAGTTTGAGACCAACCTGACCAATATGGTGGAACCCTGCCTCTACTAAAAATACAAAATTTAGCCAGGCATGCTGGCAGGCACCCGTAATCCCAGCTACTCAGGAGGCTGAGACAAGAGAATCACTTGAACTTGGAGGCTGAGGTTGCAGTGAACTGAGATTGCGCCACTGTACTCCAGCCTGGGTGACAAGAGTGAAACTCGGTCTCAAAAGAAAAAAAAAATGAAATGTATCTCTGATGGATAACAGGGGACTATTGTATTTGTAAATGTATTATTATTCACACAGAATCATGTCAAACTGTAAAATGAGAATTTTATTTCTTCTTTCCTATCCTTCCAATTTTTATTTCTTTTCTTGCCTTAATGCTTTGGCTAGAATCTCTAGGACACGCTAAAAAGCAGTGATGATAGTAAGCTTTCATTCTCTGTAATCCTGCCATCAAAGAGAATGCTTTCAGTATTTTTTCATTAAGTGTAATTTTTTTTGGTAAGATTTATGCAGATATTACTCATCAAACTAAAGCAACTGCCTTCTATTCCTATAGAAAACAGGCTAAGAGGGTTTCTCATTGCTGTTTTTTAATCATTAGTGTATGTTGAACTTTATCACATGCTATTCTTCCCCATATATTGAGATGATTGCTTTTCTCCTTTTTTCTGTTAGGAAGATGAATTACACTGAATAATTTTTGAATGATAAAGCAACGTTGAATTCTTGGGACAAGCTCAACTTGGCCAAGATGTATCATCTTTTTATATAGATTTTTAAACATATTCACTAATATTTAGTTTAGAATTTCTACCACGTTCATGAAAGAAATTGGCTTATAATTTTCTCTTCTTGTAATATGCTGGTCAGCTTCATGAATTAAGGTTATATGAATTGCGAGTGTTTTCTACATGTCTATTTCTGTAAGAATTTGTGTAAGATTTGGGTTATTTCCTCCTTAAATGATTGGAAGAGTTCACCAATCAAGTCATCTAGGTTTACAGTGTTCCCTGTGGGAGGGTTTTATTTTTGATTTTTGGTTTTTATTTTTGAGACAGAGTCTTACTTTGTTGCCCATGCTGGAGTACAGTGGCGTGATCATAGCTCACTGCACCCTTGATCTCCTAGACTCAAGCGATTTTCCCGCCTCAGCCTTGCAAGTAGCTGGAACTACAGGTGCACACCACCACACCTGGCTAACTTTTTTTGATATTTAGTGGAGCAGGTCTCGCTATGTTGCCTAGGCTGATCCTGAACTCCTGAGCTCAAGCAATCCTCCCACCTCGACTTCCCAGAGTGCTGGTTTATAGGCGTGAGCCACTGTGCCCAGCCCTTATGGGAAAGTTTTAAATAAAGGGTTCCATTTCTTTAAAAGAGTTAGGCTTATTCAAATTTTCTATTTTGGTTTTTTAAGAAATTTTCCATTTTGTCTATATTATCACATTTAGTGGCATAAAGTTGTTAATAATACCCTTAGACTATATTTAATTGTTATTTTAATATCTAGAGCAGTGGTTCTCAAAATGTTTTGGTCTCAAGATCCTTTAATATTTTTTAAAATTATTGAGAATCCCAGACAGCTTTTGTTTATATGGGGATTAATATTTATCTTACTAGAAATTAAAATTTAAAAATTAAAAAAATGTATTTATTAATTTAAAAATAATAGCAGCCAGGAGCTCACGCCTGTAATCCCAGCACTTTGGGAGGCCCAGGCAGGCAGATGGCTTGAGCCCAGGAGTTTGAGACCAGCCTGGGCAACATGGCAAAACCTCGTCTCTTCAAAAAATACAAAAATTAACCGGGCACAGTGGCACGTGCCTGTAGTCCCACCTACTCATGAGGCTGAGATGGGAAGACAGCTTGAGCCTGGGTGGCAGAGGTTGTAGTGAGCTGAGAATGCACCACTGTACTTCAGCCTGGTTGACACAGCCAGACCTTGTTTCAAATAATAATAATAGTAATATTAAAATAGCCCTAGATAAGTTCGAGTAATGTCAGCAGGATGGCCAAATTGAGTTACCTAAAGCCCATCCTCTCCACAAAAAGGGACCAAAACAAAGAATAAATAACTATATTTCAATTAAAATGACCAAAGAAGTACTCTGGAGAGCACCAGGGGAACAGCAAAATCCCTGTGGAAGACAAAAGCCCAGGGCAGCACCATAGAGAGGGGAGCAAGGCATTCTGCTTCTGCCACACTGTCTCCCCCACCAGGATCAGCCTGGAGCCAGAGGGGGCTTCTTAAGGGGAAAAAGTAAGCTGGAGATCACCAGTGATCCCCATTGCTACCATAAATGCCAGAAATTCTTGCTATAGGAGAGTCCCCCAGTCCTCACAGGCCCTGAATCCAGCCAGCTTGGAGAGTAGCCAGGAGTTCATGCAGTTACTGTGCCTAGAGTAGGAGCTCACCTTGAGCACCCCCTGCCCCCGACCCTCACATCCTAAGCTGCTGCTACTCAGTACCATCTTGAAACTGGACCTACTACTAGAATGTGCCCTTCCCTGTGGTCCAGTATAGGAATGGACTTTTTCCATTCCTGTAGCCCTGCCATCACTCTACCATGTTTGCATAGGTGCCTGTAGCACTATGATCCTAGCTGCCTGAAGCCTAGCCAGATGGAACAACTGAGACCTCTGCACTTGCACCCATGTGGCACACTACCCTCCCAACCCCAGGAAGAGCCAAACCTGCACAGGGGTGAAACTGCCTAACTGCTGGCCAGTCCCCTCACCAGTACCTACCTGCGCTGCACAGCTAGCTGGCCAGTTGAACTCATGCACACCCATATCCAGCCCAACAACCAGTCCTACAGTGGTTCCACCCCTCAGACCACTGCAGAACCACCCAACCCTTCTGTGGCCACACACCACTGTGCCCGACAGCCAGTCTAGCAGCAACCCTGCCCCAAAGACAGACCACTGCAAGGTTGTGTGGCCTTGCTCTACCCATGCTTGGCCTGATAGTTGGTCAAGCAGCAGCCCTGTCCCCCTGGGTTTCTCAGGAGCAACCTTGTAGGCCAGGAGAGAATGAGATGATATATTCAAAGTTTTTTGGGAAAAAACCTTAACCTCTTAGCCAAGAATACTATATCCAGCAGAACTATCATCCACCAGTGAAGGAAAAATAAAGAGCTTCCCAGACAAGCAAAAGCTGAGAAAAATCCATCACCAATAGACTAGCCTTACAAGAAATATTTAAGAGAATGGTATAACTGGAAACAAAAGATAATTACTTTCATGAAAAGATGTGAAAGTATAAAACTCACCAATAGAGGTAAATTTATAAATCAAATTCAGACTAGCCCAGTGATGTAATGGTGCTATGTAAGTCTCTCAGTCCTCTAGTATGAAGGTTTAAAGTCAAAACGGTCAAAATCCATGACAGTTACAATTAGTAGCTAAGGAACACAATCACAGGTAAAAAAGTAAATTACAGCAACAAAAGAGAGAAGTCTAGAGTATTTTAATGCAACCAAAGTTAAGTTGCTATCAGCTTAAAACATTCTATTATAAGACTTTTAATGTTAGCCCATGGTAGCCACAAAGAAAGAAATTACCGCAGAGGCACAAACAAGAAAGAGAAAGGAAACAAAGCACAGCACCACAGAAAACCACCAGACCACAGAAATAAATAAAAGAGGAAGAAAGGAATGAAGGATCTATAAAACCACCAGAAAAAAATTAACAAAATGGCAGGAGTAAGACCTTCTGTATCAATAATAACCTTAAATATAAATGGATTAAATTATCCAGTTAAAAGATATAGAGTGGTTGAATGGATTAAAAACAAGACCTAACTATATACTGCCTACAACAGACTCACCTAACCATTAAAGACAAACATAGACTAAAAGTGAAGGGAGGGGAAAAGATATTCCATGCAAATGGAAACAAGTGAGCAGGAGTAACCATGTCAGATAAAATAGACTTTAAGTCAAAAACTGTAAAAGAAGACAAAGAAGGTCATTAGACATTGATAAAGGGTATAATTAAACAAGAGGATATAAAAACTATAAATACATCCATCCATCCAAGATCAGAGCGCCCAGATATATAAAGCAAGTATTATTAGAGGTAAAGGGAGAGATAGACTGCAATACAATAACAGTAGGTGTTAAATGTAGTGAACTCCAAGTTTCTCTTCAAAGAATCCGTATGTCAGTATATTCAGCTCTCTTATTCTCTGTTCTCCATTTTAAAGCTTCACTTCCTGGTTCTCTTTGCCCTCTTGCCTCTAGCTTCAGTAAACAATCCCCTCCTAGCCTCTATCATCTGCTCTGTCCTGAGTCACCCCTGATCACCTGCTCTGACCTGAGTCATCCTGAGTCACCTGTTCTGTAACCGGAGTTCCCGCCAAACTACTCACTGGGATTTTGGGCATAGACTTCTTCTGTTCCCTCTGTCAGTCCTTCTCTCTTTTTACATATACTTTTTGGGCTTCTCTTAGAAGCTCTTCTATAGATTTATCTTTCTTGTTCTCTATCTTTTGTAATTTCTTGTTAACATCTTAGCCAAGATTGCACCACTGCATTCTTGCCTGGGCGACACAGCAAGACTCCATAAAACAAAAACAAAAACAAAAACAAAACCACACACACACACGGTGTCTTCACAGAAATAAAACAAAATCCTAAAATTCATATGAACCAGAAAAAAAATGAATAGCCAAAGCAATTCTGAGTGGAAAGCTGGAGGCATCACACTACATGACTTAAAAATATACTACAAATGTGTAATAACAAAAACAGAATGGTACTGGCATAAAAACAGACACATAGACCAATGGAACAGAATAGGGAGCCCAGAAATAAATTCACATACCTAAAGTCAACTGATTTTTGACAAAGGTGCCAAGAACACACATTAGGGGAGAAACTGTTTCTTCAATAAATGCTGCTGGGAAAGTGGGACATCCACATGCAGAAGAATGAGACTAAATCCCTACCTCTCACCACATACAGGAATCAATTCAAAGTAGATTAAAGACTTAACATGGAAACCCAAAACTATGGAACTACTAGAAGATAACATAGGAGAAATGCTTCATGACATTGGGCTAAACTAGGATATTTTAAATAAGACCTCAAAAGCATAGGAAACAAAAGCAAAAATAGACAAATGAGATTGCAACAAACTAAAAAGCTTTTGCATAGCAAAGGAAAGTATTAAACAGAGTAAACAGACAACCTAAAGGATGGGAAAGAAAATTTGCAAACTATACATCTGACAAGGAGTTAATATCCAGAATATGTAAGGAACTCAGCAGCAAACAAAATAAAAAAACAAAAACCTGATTTTAAAAATGGGCAAAAGACCTTAATAGACATTTACTTCTCAAAAGAAGTCATACAAATGGCTAATGAGTATAAGAAAAAATGGTCAACATCACAAACCATCAGGGAAATAAAAATCAAAACCACAATGAGGTACCATTTCACACCACTTGGAATGACTATTATCAAAAAGACAGAAGAAAACCAGTTTTGGCAGGGATGTGAAGAAAACTGAACACTTACACAAGTTGGTGGGACTGTAAGCTAGTACAGCCATTGTGGAAAACAGTATGGAGGTTCCTTTAAAACTTAAAAATAGAACTACCATATGATTCAACAATCCTGCTACTGTGTATACATCCAAAGGAAAGGAAATTAGTATATTGAAGAGTTATCTGCACTACCATGTTTATGGCAGCACTATTTACATTAACAAAAATATGGAATCGAGTCCTCAAAAATGGAAGAATGTGTAAAGAAAATGTGTATATCCAGAATGGAACAGTATCCATCCATTAAGAAAAAAGAATAAAATTTTGTCATTTGCAACAACATGGATGAATCTGGAGAATATCAGGTTAAGTGAAATAAGCCAGACACAGAAAAAAAAATACCGCATGACCTCACTAACATGTGCAATCTAAAAAAAGGTGGGGGGAGTTGATATCATAAAATCAGAGTAGAACAGTGGTTACCAGAGACTGGGGAGGGAAGAGGTGAGAGAAGGATGGGGAGAGGTTGGTTCATGGTTCAAAGTTATAATTAGGAGGAATAAATTCTGACGTTCTATTGCACAGTAAGGTGACTACGGTTAACAGCAAAATATTGTATATTACAAAATAGGTAAAATAGATGCTTTTGAATTTTTTTATTTTTTTGAGACGGAGTCTCGCTCCGTCGTCCAGGCTGGAGTGCAGTGGCTGGATCTCAGCTCACTGCAAGCTCCGCCTCCCGGGTTTACGCCATTCTCCTGCCTCAGCCTCCCGAGTAGCTGGGACTACAGGCGCCTGCCACCTCGCCTGCCCGGCTAGTTTTTTTGTATTTCTTAGTAGAGACGGGGTTTCACCGTGTTAGCCAGGATGGTCTCGACTCCTGACCTCGTGATCCGCCCGTCTCGGCCTCTCAAAGTGCTGGGATTACAGGCTTGAGCCACCGCGCCCGGCTTGAATGTTCTTACCACGAGAAAATGATAAATGCATGGATGATGAATATACTAACTACTCTGATTAGATCATTATACAACATAGCTATGTATTAAAACATCAAACTGTACTTCCATAAATATATAGTTATATGTCAAATAAATTTAAAAATAAAAATGAAAATAATAGCCCTAATACATTTTAACATATTATTTTTTATTAAAAAAACTATATCTTCCAAAACAAAAAATTATAAGAGTGGCATTGTTTTACATTTTTATAAATTTCTTCAATGTTGGCTTAATAGAAGACAGTCGGATCCTCTTATCTGCTTATGCAGTCAATATATTGTTTTGGTTAAAATATATAAAGAATATCTAGTCTTGCACAAATAGTTGGAAAAGCGAGCAGTATTGTGATAGCTTTCTCAGATAATTGGGAGATATTTTTCTTTGATGATACACCAACACAAGTGGTGGTTAGTTACAATGTGTACTATAAAACAGGGGTCCCCAACCCCCGGGCCGCAGACCAGTACCGATCTGTGGTCTGTTAGGAGCCAGGCTGTACAGCAGGAGGTGAGCGAGTGAGCATTAATGCCTGAGCTCTGCCCCCTGTCAGATCAGCCGTGGCATTAGATTCTCACAGGGACGTGAACCCTATTGTGATCTGCCCGTGCCAGGAATCTAGGTTGTGCATGCCTTATGAGAATCTAACTAATGCCTGATGATCTGCAGTAGAACAGTTTTGTCCCAAAACCATCACCATCCCCGACACCTAACGCTTCCACCAGTCTGTGGAAAAATTGTCTTCCATGAAACCAGTCCCTAGTGCCAAAAAGGTTGGGGAACACTGCTCTAAAACATATTAATAGATTTTTCATATTCTGTTACATTGAAATCCTTTGGTCTATCTGTACTTTCAAAGAATCTTCTTAGTCATGCATGATTTTGTAACATATCTTCATTAGTCATTTGTAAAATATTGGTGCATTTGTAAAATATTGCTGCATTAAGCAGATCTTCCCAGTATTGACATACTACATTATATAATAATAGTAAAAATAAATTATTTAATATCACCTTTGATCTTAGAACTTCAAATATTGGGAAGCTGTCAATAATATTACTCATGGTGGCATGTAAGTTTTCTAAAATTCTAATTTCTGCTTGAAAGTTTAAATTTTTAATTGGCAACAAATACTCAACCGGTTGACTTTATTTTCAAGAAAATGTCTGCCAAATTACTCAGGTGTGAATAACCATTATTTGACCATCAGTAACGCTTTGAAGTAAAAACAGTGTTCTGTGAAAAATGAAACTAGTTCCTGTCTTCTCTTAGGACTCCAAACACTTATGTTAGAGCTTACTGGCCATGTTCTACTGATTTATCATGCTTTTTCTGTATTTTCCATCCTTTTATCTCTCTGTGCTTCATTCTAGATATTTCCTACTGTCCAATCTTCCAGTTCACTAATCATTTCTTTAGCTGGTCTACTACTGCAAACTCACCAACTGAGTTTCTTGATTTCAGTGATTTTTTGTTTCTAGAATTTCCAGTTGATTGTTTTTAATAGATTGCAGTTCTCTGGTGAAAATCTCCACTTGTTATCTATTTTCTGGAACATATTAATCACAATTATTTTAAAGTCCATGTCTGATAATATCAGTATCCGGACCTGTTCCTATTGTCTGTTTTTCTTTTGGTCTTTTGGTAACTCTTATTTCTTGGTATGTATGCTAATTTTTAAATTAACATCAGGCATATTTAATAAAAAAAAAAAGTAGTGAGTGATAACTCATGACTCTGTTGTTGCTACCCTTCAGAGAGGATATTCTTTCCCCCTGGCAGTGAGGCTAAGGAAGTGGTTCTTAAACTTTCACTTGTATCAGAACCACTTTGAGGGCTTATGCAATACAAATTTCTGAGTACCACACCACCAGAGGTCCTGATTAAGCAGGTCTGGTGTAGGGGTCTGAGAATTTGCATTTCTAATTAGTTCAGATGATACTGCTGGTCTGGGCACCACACTTTAAGAACCAGGAGACTAAGGCGAAGTACCTTAATCCACTTTGAGACTCAGCTGATTGGAAGCTAGGCTTCAGTCTTTTCAAGGGCTGGTCAATTTCTGGTAAGCCCTTAGAATGTAGCCCTTCAGTGGCTCTAAGTCAAAGTCTGGGGTATCTGCTGGGCTCTCTTTCTGAACTCCGATCATTCCCCGAGTCCCATGAGATTACCAAAATCTTGTTCAGTTTCTCAGGTTTATAGCCACTACTTTACTAATCAGCAAATACCTCAAGGGGAAAAGTAGAGCCAAATGTTGGGTTTACCCTTTTAAAGTTTCCTTCTCTCCAGGATCTTGATCTCTCAAGTTCTCACTTGCTTCATAACTCTCAAGTACCTTCAAAAACTTTTTTCTTATATTTATCCAGTTTTTTCAAGTTATTCTCAGTAGCAGATTTTACATAAAACAAAATATGCCACAGACTGAAGCAGAAGTCCCCAACCAGACAATGTTTTTAATACTCATATTTTTTCCCTCAATATAAATTAGTAAATTGGAATTCCAATAGGTTAATATACTATAGTCTAAGTAGGTTTGAGTATTTCCTTAATAAATTCCTCTCCTCTGAGTGAACTAAAAAAATTAAGTGCCAAAACTAAAGCTGTAGTCCAGATATTGGAATTGGTGAGAACTAACTTCCCATGAAGTTCTGTCTGGATTACCAGCAAACCTACTTACATGTTATTACTACCTGTAAAACATACAGTATCACTATTATACTGAACTCTTGACCTTTATCTCTTCTTTGCATATAGGATAGAAGGCACAGTGAAAGAAAAAGGGTTCAAACTCCCTTATCCTACTGCCTACTCTAGAGTCTTTTTTGAATGAGAGAAATATCCCGTAAAAACCTGGTAGGTAAGATCAGGAGGATTTTACCTGACTTGGAATCTTAAATATTTGAAATCACACATGTGAAATCACACTTTTTCCCAGGGGTAAGAAACAGACAAAAATATGAAAACAAAAATCAGCTAAAATTCTATCACATGGAGATAATCCCATTTTTATTTTGCTGCATATAAGTCCAGATTGTATGTATATACTATACAAACTATATATAGTTTTTTATAAACTATAAAACTATAAAAAAAACTATATACTATGAATATCACACATATTATTCTGTAACCTGTGTCAATATATGAGAGTTTTACTATTTAAGAAAAAATATATAAAAACAAAACCCATAAATTCCAGTACTTGAACTGTAAATGTTTTTGAAGGAACATTTTCATTAATTTTTCTTTATCTCAGATGGACACTCCAAGGATCATGGAAGTAACGTGCCTAACTTATAACTACGTTGAGGACATACTACGTTTTCAGTAGAGACTAGGTCCTTCTGTAACACTTTCTAAAATCTAGACCAGTGGTCAGCAAACTATGATCTTGGGCCAAATCTGGCCTGCAACATTTTTGTAAATAGAGTTTTATTGGAATCACAGAGCAGAGTTTAGAAACTGCAACAGAGACAACATGGCCTGCAAAGGCCAAAATAATCACTGTGTGGCCCTTTGTAGAAAAATATTGCTGACCCCTATGTAGAGCAAGCCCACACTCCACACTCCTTGATTTTTCTGAGAAGCATTGCAGCCATCCATGAATCTGAATGCTACAGGATTCTTCATCGGCATGCAAAGACAGATATAGTCTCACAAAACAGAAATAAAATTAATGGAAGCCATGGCTTCTCATCTGTCCCCTCACCTTCTGGCATCCAGATAAAACTAGGCTAACACTCGCAGTCTAGTAGCATGGGAAGGAATTCAGATGCCAAAGTCCTTTTATTACCATCTCTACCTACTATGTTTCCTAGAGGGCAGGAATAATTTTTATTTGTATTTGTAATGATATTGAGATTACACAATCAGTGGCATTCAAATAATTGATTACAGAGAATTAAGCATGACTTCACAGATATACTTTGTACTTTGCCTCTAAAGTTTATACTGCCCCTTCACACACTATAAATGGGCAAATTCTGTCTCAAGAAGTTGTTTTGGGAGAATTACTTGAGCCCAGGAAGTCAAGGCTGCAGTAATCCATGATTACACCACTGCACTCTAACCCAGGGTGACAGAGTAAGAGCCTGTCTCAAAAAAAAAAAAAAAAAGAGAAAAAGGAAGTTGTACAAAACATCCAGCAAATCACCAGTGAATATTTTAAAAGTCACAATAAATAATAAAAGACCTAAACTACCTTTTGACAGGTATAGTGTAGTGATAAAGTACCCTGGCATAAAAATCATACTGCCTGTTTGTACCATGGCTTCTCAACATACTTGGTAGGTGACTGTGGATAAATTATTTAAGCACTCTACACCTAAGTTTCTTATACAATGAAGATATGAGCAGTTGTAATAGATATACACAGATATATTAATAGAATTGTGAAGATTAAATGCAAACCCATGTAAGGCACTTAGAATAGAACCTGGCACATGTTTGCTGCTACTACCATGACCAGAACTACTATCATCACTACCAACACTCTTACTACTACATTATTTTCATTGTCATATTAAAAGCTCATCAGTAATAACTTGGAAAATAAAGAAAGGACAGGTGTGCTACAATATTCATCACATCTTAATCAAAGAGTTCCCCTTAATTATTTTTTACCAGGTATGGCTAATTCATTTGGAAGAAGTCTTAATTCTCTTGAAATATTCTCCATGAAGGTTCATAGGGTTATCTAAGTAAAATAAAACTACTCCAAGTAGAAGAATGAAAAAGAAAGAACCATAATTTCCAAGGACAGAACAACGCTGCTTTCTCTAGAATGATAACAAATTTTGTCTGGAATCCAGAAGGAAATTGGGTTTTGAAGTAGCTTTAGAGTTCTATACCTCAAATCTGTTGAGGAGAGAATGGTATTTAAATATGTTCACTCCAAACAGGAAAGGAACTAAGTTGAGTATATAGCTTTTATAGATGTCTCTTATAGTATATATCTTATTTAAAAAAAATTTTTTTTTTTTTTGAGACAGAGTCTTGCTATGTCGCCCAGGCTGGAGTGCAACGGCATGATCTCAGCTCACTGCAACCTCTGCCTCCCAGGTTCAAGTGATTCTCCTGCCTCAGCCTCCCGAGTAGCTGGGACTACAGGCATGTGCCACCAGGCCCAGATAATTTTGGTATTTTAGTAGATAATTTTATTTTAGTAGAGATGGGGTTTCCACCATGTTGGCCAGGCTGATGTCAAACTCCTGACCTCAAGTGATCCCCCTGCCTCAGCCTCCCAAAGTGATGGGATTACAGGGTAAGCCACCACAGCTCAACCATAGAAATTTACTATATTTATATATTATATAGCTCATAATATACAAAAACATTGTTAAAGACATACTATATAAATATTTTATAGTATATGTCTAATACCGACCACTGAGGATGCTGTGGTCATTAATTACAGAATATCTAAAGGTCTTACAAGATAGTTTATCATTCATTGAACTATATCCTTTTTTTTTTTTTTTTTTTGAGACAGAGTCTCACTCTGTTGCCCAAGCTGGAGTGCAATGGCATGATCTCGGGCTCAACGCAACCTCCACCTCCTGGGTTCAAGCAATCCTCCCACCTCAGCCTCCCTAGTAGCTGGGACTACAGGCGCATGCCACCATACTCAGCTAATTTTTGCATTTTTTAGTAGAGAAGACGGAGTTTCACCATGTTAGCGAGACTGGTCTCGAACTCCTGACCTCAGGTGATCTGCCCGGCTCAGCCTCTCAAAGTGCTACGATTACAGGCATGAGCCACCATGCGCAGCCAATATGTGTGTATTAATATAAGATCACATCAACAAAAGTTTTTCGGAGATCCCAAAAAAACCTTCTTTGATATCAACATGGAAGTATATATGGATAGCTACTGGGGGCGGGGACAGGGGGGCAGACTTAGGGAAATAATGGGAATCACAGACCTATGCCTACAGACTTTGTGACTTCAAGACGTCATTTGATCTAATTTTAAGACTTCAGGTAGACACAAAAAATGTATTCCTATTTTACAGACGAGTCAACAAAGGCCTAAGGAGATGCTAAAACACCCAAGGTAACAATGTTATATACCTAAAGGGATTTTAACCATGTTCTCCTTCTTCGGGTATAGCTTTTCTTATATTGCACCACAATGAACACTGTTTCCTCCACTCAGTACCATGGTATTCTAGCTATGTAGATTTATGTAGCAAGACATTTTTTCTTCCAAATCCTGCAATATTGGGAACTAATGGATAACAATGTCTTGCAGTAAACTTCTCCTAGCATCCTCTGACATTTCCCAAAAGTCTGTCATAATCAACACTCCATTCTTGGGAAAGTATGATTTTTACATTTCTAGAAATTTCCATCAACATGCTATAAGACTGCCATGAACAAACTACAAACGTTAAAAATATTAGGGATAAATTCTTCTTTGGAGGATGCAGTTGACTCTACAGTTGCTAGGACCCTATGAGGTAAATGTTAGCTCAAATTTTCCTTGCTGTTCCTAATTGGGAAGGGGAGGCTAATACTATGGTACAATAGAAAGAACAAGTACCTGGGTTCTAGTTTTAGCTCTGTCGTTAATTACTTGTTTGATCTTAAGAGAATCACTTAATCTCTTGGAACTCTAGTTTCTTCATCTGTAAAATAAAGGGGTAAATCTAAAATTTTAAAGACCTCATTTAGCTTTAAACCATGGTGAATCCATATTTATGCTGATTCTGAACAAACAGCCTCTAAGTCTCCTCACTAAAATGTCTATTCCTCAGTCTGGCCAAATACTAAATTTTTTATATTTCATAGGTTACCTTCTTTAGTACTGTCCAACAGAACTTTGTGTGATAATGGAAATGTTGTATACCTGCACAGCCCAATATGGTTGCCACTAGTCACATGTGGTCACTGAGCACTTAAAAGAGGAACTAAATTTTAAATTTAATTTTAATTATTTAAATTTGAGTAGCCACACATGGCTACTGATTACCATACTGCACATCACAGCTCTAGAAGTCCCAATAACCCAATTAAAAGACAACATTACGAAGCCCTCTCCTCAAACCTGAAAGCCAGATCCAACTCACAAAACATAAACTTAACAAAATTTCATCAAGAATGCAATTTGTGGCTGGGCGCAGTGGCTCATGCCTATAATTCCAGCATTTTAGGAGGCCGAGGTGGGCGGATTACCCAAGACCAGGAGTTCGAGATCATCCTGGCCAACACAGTGAAACTCTGTCTCTACTAAAAATAGAAAAAATTGCATAGTGGCCTACACCTGTAATCCTAGCTACTGGGGAGGTTGAGGCATGAGAATCACTTGAACCTCGGAGGCAGAGGTTGCAGTGAGATCACGCCACTGCACTCCATCCTGGGCGACAGAGTGGGACTCTGTCTCCCAAAAAAAAAAAAAAAAGCAATTTGTTAGTCAGTTAAGTTTAAAAGCAATTGATTCCATTTTCTTCTCAAAGTTCTCATTTTTCTCCTATGCTTCCTGGAGGCAGTATTACAGTAATCTTAGATTTTTATATGTGGTACTTTAAGTAGTACGATATAGTGTTGGGGTTCCCACCTTTACAAACAGTTCTATAGATACAGCAAATAGGAACAAGCTCACAGATACAGCACACTTTAGAGCTACTTTTTCCCAATTGCAGCATTTATACTCTGCTGTCTCTGTATGCCTTACCCTGTACCACCCTACTTTCCCTCTGTCCCCTTTGACAAAGAGAGCTCCAAGAAAACAGGCTGTTACCTCCTCGAGCAGGCCTGCATAGCAGAACGAAGGTCAAGAGACGCGTGGAAGCGAATAGCAAGAAAGGTAAGTGGCTGCTGGGAAAGACTGCAGTCTCAGCACCCGGTCTCCCTTGGAAACTGGAAAAGGCTTGCACTGCCACTGCTATACAGCAAGCCAGAGGCAAAGCTTGTAATTTGCTAAGGAGCTGCTACTAAGGAGGAGGAGAAGGAAGGGGAGGAGAAAACGGAAAGAAGGCAAAATCTTGGGCCTCGGCAGAGCCAATGCTGCTAATAGTTCCCAAAATAACATTCCATTAGATGCATGTTTTATACACTGTACCAAACCAATCAATACTACTTCTCATCTGACAGGGAGGGGAGAAAGAGAAATTCTTCCTCATGTGAAAGAAGACAGAGCAAAGAGAGATGCAGCATTCTCATTCTGGATCCTATTTCATCTGCCCTTGAGCTACCCTAGTTGCTGCATCCATCCAAGTGAGCTGTAAATACTGCCTCACTTGAGGATCAGGCATAGCCAGCTGGCAAATGCCAACAGCTGTGAAGAGATAGATAAAAAAGGAACACCTGACACACAGAAATGCAGGAACAAATTTCATATCTGCTATAAATGGGTTAAACCTAGATAGAGAAAGAGTGTACATACCACTCAATTTGATAAGCTAGCTACAGATCAGGAAGATTTCTAGATCTAATATGTGTCACATATCAAAATACGATCTGATTTCACAGTTTAGGACAACTGCATTCAAATGCTCATGTGTCATTTTTGGCCTCTCTAATTTAACACTGAGATCAGAGCTGACGTTTAAGCAAGGAATCAAAGCTACAATTCCATTAAGAATTTTTTAAGAAAGAATTTCCCTCAGCCAAACTAAGCATTTCTTGAATTGAGACCTATAATTAACTGGCCCCAAATGTCAAGAGTGCTGAGTTTGCAGAGGTTGAAGTCAGCAAATTTTGTCTGTAAAGGGTCAAACAGTAAATCTTTTGGGTTTTGCAGGCCTACTCAACAGCTCTGTTGTGAGGCCAAAGCAGTTATAGACAACACATAAATGAATGGGCAAGGCTGTATGACTACTGCTTGCTGTGCTACGCCAGCAGAAGGGAGCAGCTGCAACAGAAGCAATGTGACTTGAAAAGTCTAAAATATTTACTATCTGGTCCTTTGCAGAAAATGTTTGCTGATCCCTGCTCTAGACTCTTAAGTTATATATCACCAAGCTATGGCTCAGAGAAGTCCTTTTGCTTTAGAGAAAGTGTGAGTCTAGTGTTTCTGTGACCTACCTTAGATAACTACTATATCATCTTTAATTCTTTTCCATCTGAATATTTGTTTCATTAAAAACACATCAGCCTCAAGTGCCAAAGCCACTTTCACAATAACAATGTTTTACTTATGTAGGTCACCCTACAGTTAGTTCCTGGTCAGAACAAGTGTTACTGATGGTAAGAATGGCAGAGTCAAGCACCAACAAGGCCAGTGAGTGCTGCTTTATTTCATACACATCAGCTGTACCAGGCCAACTGTGTCAAATACTTATCATTTACTGCAAAGCAGACCAAGACAAATTCAGCACCACCACTTATTTTTCTTTAACAAGATAGCCCAAGAAATTAAACATACAAAATGTATATGGAAATAACCTATATATCAAACAATAAGGGGAATGGTTAAATAAATTAAAGAACATTCATGTGATAAAATATTATAGACATTAAAAGACAAACTAAAAAGTACTACATATACATAAGTTACAAAATATTCATATCTGGAATATATAGAAAAACTTTTGCCCATTTTTTAAAAAAGAACCAACCTAATGACAACAACAAAATCAACAAAATACATAATCAGGAAATTCACAAAAAAGGAAACCAGAAAGCATATAAACATAAGAGAAAATGGTGTTTCACTAGTAATAAAAACAAAATGCAAATTAAAATGAGAAATGATTTTATCTTCCTTAGATGACCAAAAAAGCAGCAGCAAAAAACAACAACAACAAAAAATTCAAGTCTAACCTAGCTGTAAAGAATTAGAAAATCATGTACATTGCTGGTGAGAGTAAACAGGAGAGCAATCATGCTCCAATGAAGATGCACTTATCCTATAGACCCGGAAATTCCATTTGGAAATAAATACCGTTGAGAAACTCTTGCATGTTTGTGTCAAGAAACATGAACAAGAATGTAAACAGCAGCATCATTAGTATTAGGGGAAGAAAAAAAAAAGATCTAAATACCTAAATGTCCATCAGCACAGGAAAAAAACAAAAACAAACTGTGGTATAATTATACAATGGATTAAAATAAGCATTTAGAATGAACAAACAGAATGCTAAGTGACAAAAGCAAGTTTCAGAATGATGTGTGCTGATTATACCATTTATATAAAGTATTAAAATATGTAAAAGATTATATAAGTATGCAAATGAATAATAGTGATAAAAATTTGAGAATGATAAATAGCAAATTCAGGATAGTGATTAATTTTAGGGAGAGAATCAAAGGATGAGACTGAGGAGAGATACACAGGGGCTTAACTATATTTTATTCTTAATAACGGAAGCAAATATGGCAAAATATTGGGATTTGATCAGACCAGAAGATGGATAGATTGGGTGTTTGTAATATTTAATAACTTTTTGTTTTCATTTTTTGTTGTTGTTTTTTGAGATGAGGTGTTGCTCTGTCACCTAGGCTGGAGTACAGCTGGCACGATCATAGCTCACTACAGCCTCGACCTCCTGGGCTCAAGTGATCCTCCCACATCAGTCACTTGAGTAGCTGGGATTACAGGCACAGGCTACCACGCCTGGCTAGTTTTTTTTTTCTTTATAATTCTCTGTAGAGATGAGGTCTCACTATGCTGCCCAGGCTGGTCTCGAACTCCTGAGTGCAAGTGATCCTCCCACCTCTGCCTCCCAAAGTGCTAGTATTATAGGCATAAGCCACCGCACCTGGCCAATAATTTTTTAAAAGAAAAAACTGTATACAGCATGATCTCAAAATAAATAAAATATATAAAGATGTTAGCAGTGATACTGCTGATGGTGAGAATATGTGCAATTTTTATTTTCTATTTAAAATACAGTTATTGTGGAAAATTTTGTAAATTTTTTAAAAGTTAAGGTTAGAGGCCGGGCGCGGTGGCTCAAGTCTGTAATCCCAGCACTTTGGGAGGCCGAGACGGGAGGATCACGAGGTCAAGAGATCGAGACCATCCTGGCTAACACGGTGAAACCCCGTCTCTACTAAGAAATACAAAAAAAAAAACTAGCCGGGCGAGGTGGCGGGCGCCTGTAGTCCCAGCTGCTCGGGAGGCTGAGGCAGGAGAATGGCATAAACCTGGGAGGCAGAGCTTGCAGTGAGCTGAAATCCGGCCACTGCACTCTAGCCTAGGCGACAGAGCGAGACTTTGTCTCAAAAAAAAAAAAAAAAAAAAAGTTAAGGTTAGAAACTTTTAACTTTGAAAAATGATCATTAATATTTAAAGGACTGTTCCAAACAGTAAGATATACATAAAAGAGATGTATTTGTATTTCACACTTTTTTTATTACCATAGTTGATAGTGATACAGAAAGCACAAGTACTCCTCAGTATATGCTAAATACTAAAGGAAGTTAAATATGCCAGAAAATAACTGGTCAGCCATAGGGGGCAAAGAGAGAGAAAAGAGGTCAGAAGTGGTAGAAAAAGGAGTTCTAACTTGTGTAAGTAGGCAATCAGGAAAAGACCTGTGTTAGCATACATGGACTCTCTGTATTACGACCAGTAGATTCACAGACTCTTCTACTCTCACCAACTCCTAGAAATTGGTCTCCAGCTCCTGTAATCACTAGGACGGCCTCCAGTAGGGAAAAAGGGGGTACCTGGGGAAGCAGAAAAGCTCTTAGACCTGCGGTTCTTAACCTTTATTGAAATCTAACCCATCTTTAACAATCAGATAAGAAATGTAATCTCCTACCCCTAAAAAAGCACTTACGTATACACAAAATTTGGCTAGCAATTTCAGGGATTTCTGAACTTTCCATTAGCTCAGATTATGAACGAAAGGATCTAGAAAGAAAGAACTCCCTAATAGACCTAAATTAGATTTATCTTCAGAGAAAGCCTCTAAAATAAGTCTATTATTGTCACTTTCCAATTACCCTACTTTGCAGATGAATCAAATTCCTTTAAGACTCAGTGGCATTTTTTTTTTTTTTTCTTTTTTGAGTCAGGTTTCCTGAGGTAAGTCTACATATGGTAAAATTTGCCCTTTTTAGCATATAGGTCTGTGAGTTTTGACAAAGGCATAAAGTCTCATAACCATCACCATAATCAAGATACAGAACAATTCTGTCACCCTCCAAACCTCACTCATGCTACTCGGTGGTCACCCCAGTCCTAGCCTAAGGAAAATTTTTTTAGCTTTTATTTTAGGTTCAGGGGCACATGTGCTGCAGGTTTGTTACACAGGTAAACTCATGTCACAGAGTTTGTTGTTCAGATTACTGTATTTCATCACCCAGGTACTAAGCCTAGTACCCAACAGTTATTTTTAAAACTCACTGTTGAAGAAACACATTGACTTTTTCTCACACTAGAAAGTAATATGTAAACCAACAACTGTCTTAGCTCATTAAGTCAGATGTTGGTCACTATACTAAACTGTAGATTATAACAAAAAAAGTGCTATTCTACCCACAACTAACCACCATTCTCGAAGTTCTAGGAAGGTAAGGACTACTCTTTATCATTACATCATTAAAATTTAGCATTGTGCCTACTCTTTATTAGGTACTCTAAAACAATTATTGAACTGAATTAACGTTATGGATAAAACTCAGAATCTGAGCTATTCAGTTTTGTTTTAGGGTTGACCCTAATTTCCTACATATTTATTTACCATTTTAAAAGTCTGGTCAATAGTGTGTTGGTTCATGCACTTATTTTGTTCATTCTATTCAACCATTTTCCCACTTTACCTTTTTTTTTCTTTTTTTTGAGACAGAGTCTCGCTCTGTCACCCAGGCTGGAGTGCAATGGTGCGATTTCAGCTCACTGCAATCTCCGCCTCCTGGCTTCAAATGACTCAGCCTCCCAAGTAGCTAGGACTACAGGCGAGCACCACCATGCTTGGCTAATTTTTTGTACTTTTAGTAGAGATGGGGTTTAACCATGTTGGCTAGGCTAGTCTCAAACTCCTGACCTCAGGTGATCCGCTCACCTCAGCCTCCCAAAGTGCTGGGATTACAGGCATGAACCACCGTGCCCAGTCACCACTTCTTTACCTGTTCCAGATACTACATATGAAAATGAATGTCTGTTCTGAAGCAAGATCTTGTAAGGGAGTTGGACATACTAAGTGCTGATAATTAAAATTTAAGACAAAAAAATGCCACAAAGAGATAGCTCTGGAGAGGAAATCTGAGGAGTATCAGGAATAAAATGCTGCAGGGGGGGTGATCTGGGCAGAATCTAAAGAGAATAAGAGACTTTCTAGAAAACAAGGGAGGAAAACATTGCTTGCAGGACCATTCTCAGATTTTAAGCAGGAGAGAGTGACTGGATGAGATTTGCATATTAGAAAGATCACTAATGCTTCACTGTAGATGGTGGAATGGTGGGGTCGGGCAGGGGAGAGGAAGGCCAAAGGTCCCAGTTAGGAGGGCCTGAGTTAACAGAGAGAGGAGAGGATGGAATTGAAGGATTCTGAAGGAGAATGAAAGACAGGACTTGGTGACAGACTAAATATGAGAAGTAAATAATGAAAAGCCTTCTAGTTTGATTTCCAAGTTCTCAGTTGGGTGACATGTAAGACCATTAGCAAAGAGATTTCTAAAAGAAAGTGAGAACAGAGACTTTCTCTTGCCTTTTTAAGGCTAGAGGAAAGAAAGATTTGGTTTACCTGTTTGCTTATTCTCTCTTTCTAAAGAGGACTTGAGAACCCTTACAGAAATACATGCCTATAATACTACTTTAAATAGATAAATAAAGGGAAAAGGAAATAAGAAATAAGGAGATAAAGTAACAGCCAGAAATGGCTATTGTTACGGAGTGCCTACATGAAGTCAGGCTGTCCTAAGTAAGTTCTTTACATGTAGTATAATGAACTTCTGCAAAGAAGTCTGAGCTGGGCCAGGTGTGGTGGCTCACGCCTGTAATCCCAGCACTTTGGGAGGCCGAGGCAGGCGGCGAGGTCAGGAGATCGGGACTATCCTGGCTAACACGGTGAAACCTCGTCTCTACTAAAAATACAAAAAAATTAGCCGGGCGTGGCGGCGGGCACCTGTAGTACCAGCTGCTGGGGAGGTTGAGGCCCCAGAATGGCGTGAACCTGGGAGGCGGAGCTTGTAGTGAGCCGAGATGGCGCCACTGCACTCCAGCCTGGGTGACACAGCAAGACTCAAAAAAAAAAAAAAAGAAGTCTGAGCTGGAGAGAGAGAGATCTGAGTGCTGACTGCAGCAATCAGAGTGGATGAGGTCAGCTAGGGAGAGTCCTAAGGAGAGAAAAGAAGGAAGCTTAAGGAACAATACCTAAGGTGTTCACAGAAAAAAAAAGGGCTAAAAAGAACACAAAGAAGGAGCAATCAGAAAAGGTAGAAGTGAGCCAGGAAAGAATACTATCAGAGAGGTTATGGTAGAACAAAAATTTAGGAAGGCAATAGTCAACATTATAATTATTGCCAGGATTCAAGGTAAAAGATGAAGTGACTAAGGAATCTGTAATTAGAAAGTTTACAGGGCCCTTTGCCAGAAAAAATTCACTGGATTGGGGGGGTGGGTAGAATTTCTATTTCAATATTTGAACAGTGAATAGAAGGCCAAGAAATGGATAAAGTGAAATTGGAAGACTGTTTCAAGATGAACAGTGAAGGGAAGAGTGAGATATGGTAACCCTAGAGAGCAGTGCAGGGTCAAAGGTGAATTCTATTATGATGGAAAAACAAGCAACTGTCAAGGACAAATAAAATCATTGTGCAGGTGTATTTTTGTCATAGATAGAGCTAAGCTTGCAGTTTTGCTTCCCAATGTTTATGAATTTTGTATGCTAAGTGTTCTATTAAACACTGTCAGTTTCATTATAAAGACATTTAGTTCTCAAAGGATTCTTGAGCTATTACTATATTTTATTTACATGTCAATGATCAATGAGCCATTTTCAGCACAACTGGGCAAGGATTCTGAGTCATACTCTAGTTCCCTTTATCAGGTTAGAAGACTAGATTTCCTTAGAAAAAATAAATTTAAAAGCTAGGTCAGTATACTATCCAGTATTATCTAAGAGACTCTGAGGAAGAGGAAGAAAAAATCACTGTTTAATTTAAAGAAGAATCAGAAACAAGCCCTCAGGTAATTGCTGTCAGCCAATTCCATTTTTAAAAATACGTCTTAAAATAGAAATATGCCTGCCCAAGGCTCTGGAACTCTCCCAAAGATAAGTTTCTTATACTCAGCAACCTCAGCCAACCCTGGACAGCCAGGTGACCCATAAGACAACCTCTCATTTGGTTCTCAAAACAAAAAAACCCTATTTCCCATCTAGATTTCAGAGAGGCTAGCAAGTTTTCAATTTGCTTCACTTTCAGAAGTGATATCTCCCTATACAAAGACTCATTTCCTAGAAGTTCTACCTCCCCTTCAAATAAATATGAAGAGATTCTAACCATTGTGCTTATATTGCCAAGCTCATGGTATACAAATATCCAATGAAGACTGACCCCTTGGACACATTTTCTTGGAAGCATGGGCCTCAAAGTCCGAAAGACCTCGTTTTGAATTCTGGCTTTTCATTACAAATTCTGTGACTGTGGACAGATTCCTTAACCTAGCTGAGCCTTAATGCATTCTCTTATGTGTATTAAGAAAAGAATATTACTTATCTGACAAAGTTACAAAGGTTAAATGCATCTAGCAGGGTACTTAGCATATAGTAAGTTTCCAAAAACATTAATTCTCTTACAGCATTTAAACCCTTCATATGCTTAAAGGCAAACTCAATTTCCTCTGGCTCCATGAAGCCCCTTCTGGCTACTCCATCCTATACCATTTATCTTCTCTGAACTCTTAATATACCTACCTAAACATAATTTTGCTCTCAAGGATATACTATTCCTTAATATACATTCATGCCTTACTATGTGTACATTTGATGTCTTGGATCATGAGAGCACCTAGGGCATGTCCCTTTTTTATGATACAGTTCTTAACACAATATTGAGCACATAACTAAGACAGTCACTGATGACTTAGAAGGCTATTATTTTATAATCTAATATTCCCTATAGATCTCATAACTCCACCAATTAGCTGATTAAGAAACTGAACAAGAGAAGTTAAATGGCTTGCCTGAAAAGGCATAAATTGTGGGCTTAGCTGGAGAGTAAACAAGGTATCCTGTCTCGCAACCCAGGGAGCTTTATATCTTGTACCTGTTGCTCTTGTGTGAAGAAGTGCCAGGGTGAAAATGCACAAACGGCCTCATGTGCCAAAAATATCTGCATTCCCTATATTAAAACACTTAAATGGAATGGGATAGAAAGGCTCATCTGCAAACTCATCCAAACAGAAAACGGTCTTTGCTAGCTTCACACTCAAGTAGATCAACAGACATTCTTCTGCTGCCATCTTATGGGCATAGAAGATCACTACACATGGGCTTATTTTCATTTGAGAAATAATTTTATTCAATAAACATTTACCCATCATCTACTATGTATTAGGCTCTGTGAAGAAAACCCAATTAAAAAGCACCCTCAAGAAGCTCACAATGTGGTAATGAAAAGCAACAACATACCATTTAATTAATTAGTAAACCAATCCTAAAACAGCGTTACAAAAAAAGAACACTGAAGAGTATTTTAGCCTGGGGCTCGGGTGTAGCAGGGTAGTCAGCAGTGGGTTCTAATTTGCAGGAGTTCTTACAGTATGAATACAATTTTGTTAAGCAGAGAAGGTGAGAAAAAACCACTCCAGAAAGAAGGTCACCCATGGACAAAGAAAGAGGGTCATGAAAATAAAACCTACAGGAAATAGGCCTAATCTTTCTACCTGAATAAAGTGACTCAATTACCAGGAAGAAGAGTTGAGAGAAAAGGATAAGAAAAATAGGGAGAAAAGTACAGTCCTGGGTAGGCTGAATTCAGAGTTTGGTGAGTGCTCTCTCTACAGGACTCAAATGACTAACGATCAGTAGGATTTTCTATATTGCCTGACTCAGCATGTGTTTGAATTCTGTCCAGAAACTGGTCCTCTGAACAAGATCAATTAGGAATCTTACATACATGGAAAAACATTAACTTCCATTAATATTCAATCTGATTGTAGAGTGTGTAGTAAGTAAACAACTTTTACCTATACCTGGTCAAACTAGTCTCTTCATTTTATAATTTCAAAGACCAACTCAAGTTGCAACTGCCCCTTCACCTACGTAAACGAGCTTCTTTCTGTAATTGCCTAAATATCCAACAATTCTTTTTGTTTTACTTATTTAAAACATATATTATATAATATTTAAGGTAAACAAAAAAGATATAAAGAATAATAAACCATCACCTGTGTCTTACCATCCAACTTAAGAATAACAGTGCCAATTCCAGTTTCTTCTTCAAAAGAGAAGCAGGTTTCTACTTCTTGAAACTCTTAATTGTCCTCTGCTACCCTAATCTTTTGGGTCTGATCTTTGTAAGTCAGTGCATATGTTTAAATTCATTAGGAATGTGAAGAAACACTAGTGAAGTTCCAAAATGGTTATATCTTATTCTTACCACTTGCCCAACCATACTACCAAATCAAAGTATGCAACCAAGCCAGTTTCCCAAAGACACGTGTATCTAGGACATTAAAACTATCAAACAAAGAAATTTTACCTGCTGCTTCTGACATTCCAGGTCCAGCACTTGCTGATGTCTCAACTCAACACACTGGAGTTAGCCTCCAAACACAGAGAGTGCTAATAAACTATGGCAGAGGCTTGTCTCAATTCCCCAGAACACCCAGATCAACTTCCTGTGCCTCTGATTTCCAGAAAACCAGGAATTGCAAGGAACTCTATTGCCAGATCAAATCATTCCAGGTGAGAGCAGGTCAAGCTACCTCAGACACACCTTGCCACACACCTGTGCAGCAACTTTCCCAGAAGCCCAATTTTCAACAAATGGGTGGTTACTCCTCTGGCTGTCCTTCTCTAAACACTGGAGCCCATTTTATGAGATTGTACCAGCAACTGTCCTTTTCTAACATGGGAAAATCAACTGATAAACGAGAAGGGAGGGTTGAATGAGGGCTCAAAATTTTGGTCCCTCCTACATGTCACCAATATTCATAGCTCTGAAAAATGAACCACTTTATCAGAAGGAGATTAACCTCAAAAACATGACTGATAAGGGCTTTTAGTAGCAGGTGTTGGGTGACTGTCTTCACTCTGAAGTGGCTGGGAATTGGGATAGAACTACCAGAGGTTCTGCTACATAAGGAAATGGGCTCTTGTCCTTTCTTCTAAATGCACATGTCCTGAGGGGGAGGGGAAAACACTTTAAGCTTCCACTCCTGAATTGTTAAGTGGTGGGCTGAGAAACTGCATGACAAATGCCCTTGTCTCTAGAAAATGAAGTGAGATGGTGTTGGCAATAGCCATGTTTAGCGACAGAAATATGCAAAAAAGAAAATAGACTCTTTTATTCAAGGCTCTACATCTCATTGCTTTAACTCTTAGTAGACACCATCCAGGCCTCCCTTCCCAGAACTGTTTGGCGGAGATAAACAGTACTAATGTTATTTTTAAACAGCTTTATTGAGACATAATTCACATACCCATTAGGTGTACCATTTAAAGATTTTTAGTATATTCAGATTTATGCAATCATCACTATAACCAATTTTAAAACATGCTCACCCTAGTATCAAAAATATCCACTACTGCATAGTATGGAGTGTACTTGTTTGCGAAACAACAGAAATTGACCTCACTAAATTAGGCAGGAAAGGAATCTGTGGGAGGGAATTTCTAACATTTTTAGCGTAAAGAATACCACTGGGATAGGAGGCCCAGGCTCGAACTTTCCTGCAAGGGTCAACTGCTACCATTATCACATTCAGCTCACTAGCTGTTGCCTCAAATAAATGTTCAAGTGCTTAGATTCCTGGACACTGCTTGGTGAGGGGAAAAAGGCATAAGAAGGTACCTGTGTATGGCTGCCACTTACTGTGGTACCACAATGGAGATTTTCCCTTAGGGCTGCAGAAAATAATGTATGACATTATAAATAATTGGTAAGGAGATCAGAGGCAGGACAAGTGAGCTTAAATTTAAAAATTAAGTCTCCTAAACTTGAGATATGGAATCCCTATAGCATGTAGGGTTTAAAAATTAAATAAAACAACCTAAAATCTAAAATGGTATTAACATTTAGCATTTTAGGGTGGATCTTATTTCCAAATGTATTGGCTCTGGAGAAGCTAGGAATGGATCTTAATGAAAGTCAAAAAAGCATTTCACTGGTAATGACATACATAATTGTCATATATATCTCTAAATTGTTTTGTAGTTTGCAAAGCACGTTCACATAGTCTGTCTCATTTGGTCCTCACAGTAACTCCATGAGATAGGTTTGGGAAAATCTAGGTTACTCGTAAATTATTTCTAATCTTCATATACATACAAACAAGGTAAGCATTATCCCTTTTTGACATATGAGGAAAGAGTCAGAAATGGAACTTGATTTATTTCACCAAAATCACACATACAAGAGGCTGAACTGGACTCTTCTTTTTTTTAATTTTTTTAAAGAGATGGGGGTCTCACTATATTGCCCAGGCTGGCCTTGAGCTCCCAGCATCAAGTGATCCTCCTGCCTCAGCCTCTCAAGAAGCTGGGATTACAGGTATCAGCCACCACGCCCCATTTGAACTGAACTCTTACATCAATCCTGTGCATTTCCCACTAAGTCCAGCCATTCACAGTTATCTAGGGGTAGCCTCATCTCTCAGGCAGCAACATATCATCACTACTATTTCAAAGAGACATATTCTGAGAAAAATTACATAGAGGTGCCATATGACACTGAAAGCAGTTTGTTTGTAAGGTATATTCAGCCTGGTGAAGTCTCTTGTCATTCTGCTACCTAAGGATTAGGGCCACAGCACTAAAAGAATCGCCTTTTTTCTTTCTATTCCAGAATTGTTCAAAGTCCCACAGCATAATCCTAATTCTATAAGAAATTCAGAAACCTCCAGAATGGTAATATAGTGAAAAAGTACCTATTGCTACATACGTTTCACTCTCTTCTTGTTCAATATTCATACTTAGGAAGAGAGAGCTTATTTCTTTCAGTAGAGAAAAAACTTGGTAGTGGCAGCATGGCTGCAGACTTTTAGAAACTAAACACTTTAGAACAAAAATGGAGAAAGATTGGAGTTGTTTGTGGAACCTCTTTTCTAGAGTACCTTTTTGAATTGACAACTGCCAGTCTTTAGCTTGGACACAGAGGAACAAATCAAATGACTTTTAAAAACCATAACTCAGAGTTTAAATTCTTGGTTTAAATTTTAAACATTCCAAAGATGATGCCAAATTAATCTGCTGACAGCTTCACATTAGTAGGTACAAGTACCTAGCTTATAAAGACCCCAAGGAACTGAAGAAGGTCGATAAGTGTGGTATATATGACTCAGCCAGTACTCACTGTATGTTGACCAAGCAGTCATATGTAATGTGAGCTATTTGGGAGAGACAATTTTAGTTTATTGTGGAGAAAAACTATTTTTAACCATTTCTACAAAGAAAAGAAAGAGCACCATAAACAAATGTAAAATTCAGGGTTGGGCGAGAGAGAAAAAGCTAAAGGAGAAACAAAAGAATCAAAGGCAGACACTATTAGACTCTAATATTAGCAACGGGAATTGTTTACATTTTGTTGCTAAGGAAAACTTAGAGCTTTGGAAAAAGAACCCAACCACTGCACTATTGTGACAGCTGCTGCCTGGCCCTGGTATTTCTGCAGAGCTATCTGCCAACAGCTTGCCACTTGCCATTTCTATCCTGTCAAATCAGTCCCTTTATAATCAGATGACCTTGTTTATATAGTTCTCACAAGCAATCCAAAGACTGAATGGCAGTTATCAGAATGCCCTAAAGATAGAGACTGTTGCATTCTGAGCTGTGGACTGGCCCCTGAATCAAAACCTTTATTCTGAATGGATAATACTTAAATTCAATAGAAGAAATGGTCAGTGAATTCAATAAGAAGGAAAAGAAGGCTTAGGTGATAGTCTCTACTATGCCTCTGACTCAAAATGTGATATTAAGCAAATGACTCTATGCTCTTAGGGCCTCAGCATTCCCATTTGTAAAATAGGGAGCATATGTTCTAGTCCTTTCCATCTTATAAAGAGGATACATTCAAGTACACTTGAGCTTTTCAGGGGGGAAAAAAAGGAACTGCACAAATCCAAGATTATGTCCTTCTCAAAAGGAATAAACTGTTTTAGAAGTTCTGCACTGAGTTATGTACGCAAAACCATAAATTATCTAGAATACTGCAAACCTTGAATCTCTATTATATTTACTCTTCAATGATCATGGCCTTCTTCACAGACTTACATTATAAGAAAGACTGTTGTCCCTGTAATTAATTTTCCTTCATGCCCTCCTGCTCCCTCTGCCCCATCATAACATAATCCTTTATCATTTTGGAACTTTGGAAAATACAGAAAAAATAAAAATAAAAAGTATCCGTAATAGACCCAAAAATCCAATATTAACATTTCTGTGTTTATTACTATTTGATATCATAATGTATTCTTTTATATCTAGCGTTGTTCATTTAGCAACATATCTGTAATTAACAAACTGCGTAAAGAACTGTTAGCACAAGAGTGTAAAGCTGAGACTGATCACTGGCCAACTGGTATGCACATACCCACTTATTCCCTCTTAAGATAAAACATTCTCAGAAAAGGAGAGCCAGTTGTGCAATTTAATGGTAAAACCCACTCCCCAACTGAAGTGCTCTAATTACACTGCAAATGGCGATTATTTCTGAGAGAGAACCTTCTACTACTCAGGTCTAGCTGTGGCCAGTTTTAAAGCCCCATTTATCCCAATGCTCACTACTTGTTTGAAATTGGACCTGTGAACACAGGCTTCAGGCTTTTATTAAGGTTTCCCAGTAGGATTCAAAATCCTTCCACAATGAGCTGATTACAGAGAAAGCCGCAGCTTCAAGCGGAGAATTAGCATCCAGCATGCTCTTTCAGAAGGAAAATTTAGCTGTTTTCAAAACATCTGATTTTTTTTTCTTTCAGTTTATGCTTGTCTAGCCAGAGAAATGAAATGGCTTTAATTCTGTAAAGGCTTAAATGATATGTTTTATTTGATCAAGTCATTCCCCTGCTGGAAATCCCTCAATTGTATTCCACAGCTTCAAGACTAGAAATTCAAATTTCTTAGCACAGTACAGACAAAAATCTACATGATTTGGTTCCTGCCTAACTCTCTAGTTTGACAATTTCCAAAGTTTCTCCAGTGGAATACCAGTCTTGGGTTTCTTTGAAAAACAAAACAAAACTACTGGATGGACTCAGAAATTTGGAAAATGCTGCAAATCCCCTAACCACTCCCATGTCCCACTCTCCCCACTTCCCAGAGAGGAATGACCCAAAGAAGGCTTTTGAGTGATCCTATCTAATTTTGTTTAATCCATTGTTCCCGAATTCATTTGGCCACAGCATACTTTTTTTTTCCTTCATCTAAATCTATTCCACAAAAGACACTTTCAGAAATGCTAACCTCGCCTCACCTTCTCCCAGCTTCAGGCATTCTGAACTTGTTTGTTTCTTGAATTTCTTGTTTCCTCTCAAATACCATCCCCCTATTACTACTTATAGCTAACTTATAGTTGCCTTTCAAAATTCAACTCCAGTTACCTCCTCTGGTAGGCCTTCCTTGTCACCCTATTCAATCTAATTGAGATTCCCCTTCTCTATGCTCTCATAGCAATCTACACATATCTTTACCACAGCACTTAACAATTATACAATAATATTTGATGTACTTGTTTGCCTTCCCATGATAGTTATATCCTCAAGGGCAGAAAAAATGTTTTCTTTTTTGTCTTTTTTTTTTTTTTTTGAGACCAAGTTTCGCTCTGTTGCCTAGACTGGAGTTCGATGATGCAATCTCAGCTCACTGCAACCTTTGCGTCCCAGGTTCAAGTGATTCTCCTGCCTCAGACTCCTTAGAAGCTGGGATTACAGGCACATGTCACTACGCCCAGCTAATTTTTTGTATTTTTTAAGTAGAGAAGGTGTGTCGCCATGTTGGTCAGGCTGGTCTTGAACTCCAGACCTCAAGTAGTTCGCCCACCTCGGCCTCCCAAAGAGCTGGGATTACAGGTGTAAGCTACTGCGCCTGGCCAAAAAAAAATGTTTTCTTTGGTCTTGTATCCTTAATGTCTCTGTGCCTGGCACATGGCAGTCTCTCAATAAATGGTTGTTAGGTGCTTTATATATATGTGGGTTCCCATTTAAACAAGATTCTATATAGATAATACTATTTTGCAAAATCTTATACTTTAAAAACCATTCCTGATTCATTTACCAAACTCTTCCTATACGTGTGTCTATCTTCACTACCGCTGGTCAACTGTAATTCTTGTTACCTATTCCAATATAGTCTGAGGTTTCTTTCTGCATTAAAAACTTTTATTACATGTTGGTCTGCATCTATGAGTTTATCACAGAACTCTCCCTCATGGTGACCTTCAGTGTTTATGTTTTATGTGAATTCATCTTTGGTTCAAACTGTTTTTACAGTTTACAGTTTTTTACTCTGGGTTGCAGATGTGTTCAAGGTGGTTTTGAATTTACTTGTGCCAGGGCCCCAGAGTTTCAAGGGTACAGACACAGTTTCTGTATTAAATCCTTGACTTCTGGGATTTCTAAGCTATATGAATAGTGAAAATTTCTCACAAATGAGTTGTCTGCCCCTACCATGATCCTTGTATAGATTTCCTTCCTTGCCACTTCCTTGAGTTATGGGCTAAGTACCCTTTTCATGAACTGGGCAGCCCTTCAAGATTTCTAGCTCGATACATAGTTTCTTAGTTACAGCTCGCAGCCTTAGTAGGCCCAAAGCCATGCTTTCTACACACACGTGGCATTAAAATCTGAGCGTCCAGACCTTATGATCTACATATAGGTCTGACACCAATCCTGGGTCACTCAAACGACTCTGGATTTTGAGTACTCTTCACTTTTGTCATGTGAGAGTTCCCTATCATTCTTCTGAATTCAACTATGAATTTCTGTTTATAATGGGCAAGGGAGACTTACAAGTTCCATCTACCATGTTGGAATCATCCTCCTAAACATATTTTGAAACCATTCACATTTCTTTCTTTCTTTTTTTTTTTTTTTTTTTTTTTTTTTTTTTGAGACAGATTGTTGCTCTGTGGCCCAGGCTGGAGTGCACTGGCATGATCAGCTCACTGCAACCTCCACCTCCCAGGCTCAAGCGATTCTACTGCCTCAGCCTCCCGAGTAGCTGGGATTACAGGCGTGTGCTACCACTCCTGGCTAATTTTTGTATTTTTAGTAGAGATGGGATTGTACTTTGTTGGCCAGGCTGGTCTAGAACTCCTGACCTCAAGTGATCCACCCTCCCTCAGCCTCCCAAAGTGCTGGGCTTACAGACACGAGTCACAGTGCCTGGCCAAGATCATTCACACTTTTCTCTATCTCTTCTACCATTATCTTAGTGCAAGCCACTGTTCTCTCTCATGAGCCTTTCTTCCGCAGTGGTTTCCTTACTGGTCATCTCACATCCATTCTTGTCTATTTTTCCTCATCCAATTCATATGTAATACTGCAGCCAGAGTTTAAAGCCAGAACTTTAAAAACTATAGGTCAGGTCATGGTACTTTTTGCTTAAAATCTTCTAGTGGCATATGACCCAGAAATTCTACTCCTAGGTATATAATCAAGAGAAATGAAACCATATGTTCACACAAAAACTTCTCACAAATGCTCATGGTAACATTATTCATAATAACTAAAAGGCAGAAACAACTCAACTGTCCATTGACTTATGAATGGACAAACAAAATGTGGCATTATCTATATGATGGAATATTATTCACCCATGTAAAGGAATACAGTACTGATACATGCTATCACATGGATGAACCTTGAAAACATTAAGTAAAAGAAGTCAGTCACAAAAGACTGTATTTTTATCCCATTTATATAAAATGTCCAAAATAAGCAAATCCATAGACAAAAAGTAGATCAGTGGTTGCTTAGGCGCAGGGGGAATGAGGAGACTGTGGGGGACAGCTACAGGGTACAGGATTTCTCTCTAAGATGATGAAAATGTTCTGTAATTTACTGTGATGATGGTTCCACATATCTTTGAATATACTAAAAACCACTGCATTGTACACTCTAAATGAGTGAATTGTATGGTATGTGAATTTTCTCTCCCTCTATATATATGTATATATGTATATAGCTCCTACCCACTCCTCAAGCTTCATCCTAGACCTTTCCCCCTCATTCTCTACTCTTAGTCACAATGCCTTCTCTCAGTTTCTCCAAAAGATCAAGTGCCTTTTCACTTTAGTGTCTTTTCAATTGCCAGACCTTTTGTTTGGAATGCCCATTCCCTTCTCTTCACTTAGCTATTACTTAACCAGCAGATCTCAGGTTGAGCAGTATCACACCTTCATGAGAGCCTTCTTTCATCCTCTAGGAGAAGGGAAATCTTTTTTTTTTTTTTTTTAGACACAGGGTTGTGCTCTGTGGTCGAGGCTGGAGTACAGTGGTGTTATCATAGTTCATGGTAGCCTCAAACTCCAAGGTTCAAGAGCCCTTCCCACCTCAGGCTCTCAAGCAGCTGGGAGTGTATGCCACCACCCTGTTAATTTTATTTTTGTAGACATGGGGTCTTGCTATGTTGCCCAGGCTGGTCTTGAGCTCTTGGTCTCAAGTGATCCTCCCAATTTGGCCTCCCAAAATGCCAAGGTTACAGGTGTGAGCTACCATACCTGGCCAAGAAGGGAAGTCTTCTGTCGGCAGATCTTCGGTAAGATACTGTTGTAACAACTCATACTACTACTTTATAATATATTACACAAATATAATTATTTACATTTTTCTTTTTCACTAGCATATTTGTTTCACAAGGGGTCACATCATATTTGTCTGGTTTACTGATGTATCACCCGGGCTTCTCATAGCACCTGGCAACAGGTACTTTAAAATATTCAATAAGTATTTTGAAGATGAATGAATGCTAGAACATATCCAGTGAATGAGTCCAACCAGTCTACATCTAACATCTCCCTACTTACTTATCTTGTGCCATTCCTAAAATACACTTATCTTGACCTATACTTGATGTACCACATTCAACTCATAATTCACTAATATTTTGATTTAACCCTTTGAGTCACATATCTGGTCTGTTACAGGTACTATCTTATTGATTGTAGGTTACAACATTTCCAGAAGGCAGTAAAACTAAGTTTCTTCAAATAACAGTTCATGCAACAAGGTATTTAATAATGCAGTCTTATAAATAACCTGATATCCCCATCCTTTCTGGCATCAAGGTCTTAATGATGAGTTTAACTCATTTTACTTCTCTCAGCTCAGAAAGATTTTTTAAAGAGAGTTTTTGTCAGCTAATGAAAAGATTACTTTTGCATTTAGTTTCTAGGTGAAACTAATAGTATCTAAATTATATTTGAGCTATTAAGTATATAAGTATTTACTATTCAAGATTGACTTAATACTATTTCCTTGGCTGGAGACCAATTTTAAAAAGACAGTTACTGGCTCTGAAACCTGTTAGCCCAAAAAATTAGTTTCCTGCCATTTTATGTAAAGAAATGAAAAACAAAAAAAAAAAAAAAAGAAAAAAGAAAAAGAAAAAAGGAAGGAAGGAAAAGAAAAGAAGAAAAACACTATTTTCTAACTCAACATCTCCCTTAACTTCCTTCTCAAAATGTGTCGTTATAAAAAAAAGTCTTTATAATAGACACATTAGAGCTGTCCTTATTATAATAAGCAAAAATAAAAAGTTCTATTTGTATTGTATCTTGTATCTTGTTTAATTTGTATTGTATCTTTTATACTTACTACACATATACACACACTCACATGGGACCTGATGGCTTCACTGCTGAATTTTACCAAACACTTAAAGAAGAATTAGTACCGGCCGGGCGTGGTGGCTCAAGCCTGTAATCTCAGCACTTTGGGAGGCCGAGACGGGTGGATCACGAGGTCAGGAGATCGAGACCATCCTGGCTAACACGGTGAAACCCCATCTCTACTAA
>NW_012104031.1:4023501-4104060 GCF_000951045.1 Mandrillus leucophaeus
AAGAATTAGTACCAATCTTACTCAAACTATTCTGAAAAACAGAAAAGGAAGGAATACTTCCAAACTCACCTGATGAGGCCAACATTACCTTGATACCAAATCAGACAGGGCACATCAAAAAAAGAAAACTACAGGCCAATACTAGGAAACCAAGTTCAACAACACAATAAAAAGATAATTCATCATGACCAAGTGAGATTTATCCCAGGGATGCAAGGATGGTTCAAAGATACACAAATCATTCAGTATGATATATCATATTGACAGAATGAAAGATAAGAACCCTATGATCATTTCAATTGATGCTGAAATAGCATTTGATAAAATTCAACATCCTTTCATGATAAAAACCCTCAAAAAACTGGGTAAAAAAGGAACATACTTCAACACATTAAAAGCCATATATGACAAACCCACAGCTATTATCATACTGAATGGGGAAAAACAGAAAGCCTTTCCTCTAAGATCTGAAACAAGACAAGGATGTCCACTTTCAACCACTGTTATTCAACATAATGCTGAAGTCCTACTTAGAGCAATCAGACAAGAGAAAGTAATAGGTTGGGCACAGTGGCTCACGCCTGTAATTCTAGCATTTCGGAAGGCAGAGGTGGGAAAATGTCTTGAGTCCAGGAGTTTGAGACCAGCTTGGGAAACACAGTGAGACCCCATCTCTATTAAAAAAAAAAAAAAAAAAGAAAGAAAAGAAAGAAAAGAGAGAGAGAGAGAGTAATACATGACATCCAAATTGGAAAGGAAGAAGTCAAATTACCCTTGTTTGCAGATATACAATGTTATATCTGGAAAAACCTAAAGACTCCACCAAAAAAACTATTAGAACTGAAAAATTCAATAAAGTTGCAGAATTTAAAATCAACATACAAAAGTCAGTAGCATTTTTATTTGCCAAGAGTGAACAATCTGAAAAAGAAATCAAGAAAGTAAACCCATTTGCAATAGTTACAAATAAAACAAAATATCTAGGAATTAATCAAAGAACTAAAAGATCTTTACAATGAAAACTATAAAACATGGGTGTAAGAAATTAAATAGCACACAAAGATATTCCATATTCATGGACTGGAAGAATCAATATTGTTAAAACGTCCATACTACCCAAAGCAATCTACAGATTCAATGTAATCCCTATCAAAATACCAATGTTATTCTTCACAGAAACAGAAAAAACAATCCTAAAATTCATATGGAACTACAAAAGACCCAGAATAGCAAAGCCACCCTAAGCAAAAAGAACAAAACTGGAATAACATTACCTGACTTCAAATTATACCACAAAGCTATTATAACCAAAACAGCATAGTTCTGACATAAAAACAGACACACAGACCAATAGAACAGAGTAGAGAACTCGGAAATAAATCCATACATCTACAGTGAACTCATTTTTGACAAAGGTGCCAAGAACATACATTGGAGAAAAGACAGTCTCTAAATACACACAAATATAAAAGCTCCTTCCTTTGGATATTCAAAATAATAGGAAGTCAAACTGAAATCTAAATTTTGATAAGATTTCACCTGGTCTAATCTTAACAAGGGATAATTATAGCCTTAGTCTTCAAGTACATTTGAACCTCCCAAATGCGGTACATTCTATTTTTAATACTTCCTCGAGTAGGAGAAAATGACCCATTCTTGCTTGGTCACATTTTCCAAGGTTTCTCTTAATGCTGGCAATCAAAAAGTTTTTCTTAGCTTCTATCTTAAATATCTTTTATGTCAATTCACAATGTTCTCTCAACTTCTCTCTAAGGAAATTACAGAACACCTAGTCACTATTCTTCTACCATATCATCACATACTATTCATTTCTTTTTCTGGTATTCTTCTCAAAGTAATCAAAAGTTTATATCCTAGCTCTATTTCTTTGAGCCTTGTGTCATACTGCTCCCTTTCTTTGCTGCCAGAGAAGTCAACATAGACTACCCATAACAAAACAAAAGATCCTTCTCTGTGCTTCACAGGTTCTCCATTACAAAATGGTGAAATAATGCCTAACAATTGTCTCTATCACAAGACAAACAGAAAAAAGATATGCCTAAATCCATAACGGCATAAGTGTCTATGCTAAATAATCATAAATAATTGAGTCACCAAAAACTGACTGCTCAGAGGCAAAAGACAGAACAATAATTTAAAGATATATTTTCAGGCTGGGCACAGTGGCTCAGCCCTGTAATCCCAGCACTTTGAGAGGCCGAGGTAGATGGATCATGAGGTCAGGAGATCAAGACCATCCTGGCTAATATGGTGAAACCCCGTCTCTACTAAAAAGACAAAAAAATTAGCCGGGCATGGTGACACACGCCTGTAGTCCCAGCTACTCGGGAGGCTGAGGCAGGAGAATCGCTTGAACCCAGGAGGAGGAGGTTGCAGTGAGCCGAGATGGTGTCACTGCACTCCAGGTTGGGTGACAGAGCAAAGCTCCATCTCAAAAAAAAAAGATAAATTTTCATAAATGTATTTGAAATTGGGAAAAGCACTTTATGCCCATTCCTTTATCTTGTACCTCAAAGCAGAGCCCCACAAATGAAATCAGTAACTCAACATACCTCCTCTTCTCCCTGGCTTCCACAGAGGAATCTGTTCCAGTAATGGAGAGTACAGGAGTAGCTGTAACCCCATTGGCAGTGCTAGGCAGAGGGCGATTGGTGATCACACAGAGCGGGGTGCTAGAAGAGACATTGTCTGCTGTTTTCTCTGCTGTCGAGTCAGCCTGGGATTTATGAGGAGTCCTGAAATAAAAAAAGATACAAGCAGAAAGGAAATGGTTAGGCATGCTATACAACAAAGCACTGGCACAGAGACAGAAGGATTAAAGAGCGGTTCATCTAGGAAATCTTGCTCTGATGTTGTTTGTTGGATTTTTAATTTTGCGCTCTTACAGTTTGGAATAGTATAATTACACGTTCAGTCTGACATCCTTTGCCTGAGGAGTTACATTTTATGAGACTTGTATGTGTATGTGTGTGCCTGAGATTTCGTTTTAACAAAAATCATTAGCTATGGCACAAGGCAAGATAGTGACATATGCAAGAGTGTTTTAAATGACTCCCCAGTAACATCTGGTCTCCACACATGCACACAGAGACAGGGCCTCTCTACACAAGAAAAAGACATTAAAGTCACTTACGATATTAGTCTCTACCTGTTCCTTAATTCTTGGCAGTGGGAGTCTTTGTGGTAGTCCTCAGCCTAGATTTGATGACCATCTTCTTGGATTATCCAGAGACAACTGATACTACAGCTCAGTGTGCTTAGTTCTCCCTCACCTAGTTCAGTAACTGCTCTCTCTTTCCATTTAACCAAATGCCTGTCTATATTCATAACTGCAGAAGTGAGAAATTGAAACAAAAACCAAACCAGATTCTATAAGTATCCTTAACTACAGACTTTTCAACAGCAAGCTGTATAATTAAACTCATTTACATGAAAACAAGATCTTTGTTTCTTAACAAAGAGTTGAGAGCAACCATTGGCTCTCCACCCAAAAAGCTATCATTTGTGATGTCACAGCTGTTGCTGGGGTAACAGAGGTCCACAACTGATACAGAGATGGAGAAAGCAATGAAAAGCACAAATATTAAAAATCTATTTTTTTCACCTACTCACAATTATTAGCAGAAATGTTCACAGGTAGCTCTAAGCTTACTTCCAAATAATCACATTACAAGCTTGAAAAAATAATAAAAATATAAAAATATAAATATGGTACCTAGATAAAACATAAAAGCAGACTATTTTAAAAGATAGAAGTAATATCTAAAAAACACATGCTAATTCTCCAGAAGCAATTAATGACTACAAAAAAGTGAAATTTTATAGTTATTTTTTAACAAAAAAAGAAAAGGCAAAAAATTCCTCAGACTTACAAGATAAGAATCTATAGGAAGTACTAATAAAATTAGCTAGACACACAGCTATAAAAAATTACACTTAACCAAACCTTACTTGAAGTTCTTTTTAGGTTAATAACATGTTTTGGTCTCACTGTAATTTCTTATGCTGTTGAAATGCCAAGGATTTTATTTTATTAAATTACATAATAGGACTTTTACTATTATTTTGAAATGCAGTGTAATTTTACAAGTAGATTGTTAGAATAAGCACAGCCCTAGAGCAGAGATCAGAGGATATGCAATGGGGTAGAATAAACGTGGGCTTTGGAAACACAACATTTGCTTAAATGTAGACTCTCTGATCTCTTCTTCATTGACAAAATAGAGATAGTGGCACCTTAAAATACAGGGTTCTTCTAATGATTAAATAAAATAATGTCTGCAGGACACCTAAAATAGTACCCAGAATAAAATACAAACTCAGCAGAAACAAACAGTGACAAAATAGATAAGAGCTTTGAAATGTAAAAATCTGGGTTCAAATCCCACCTCAGTTTCTCACTGGCTGTGTGACCTTGGGCAGATGATTAACCTTTCGGTCCGAGTTTCCTCATCTATAAAATAATACTTTATATAATAGGGGGCTCATTATAAGAGAATAGATGATATATGTATGCATGAGACAGCTAGTTGTCTAACCCATATCCATTGTCCCTTTCTTCTTTATGAACTGAATCCCTATATTATTGATGGCAGCAATATACCTAGTTAAAGTACACACTTCTCAAAGTCTCCTGGCCACTAGAGGTACGCAGTAAGACATATGCAGACAACTAGTACTTCTGGGAAAACTCTCAGTTCAGAGGCATTCTTTCTTTGTCTGCTTCCTTCTTTCCTCCTTCTTCTTCTGTAGAGTACAGCCATGATAGCTAGAGCTACAGCAGTTATTCTGGACCACGAAGCCACCCATGGAAATGGCAGCCATGATGCAAGAACTGTGGAGAAGAGAGAACCTGGATCCTTTAATGACTGTGGAGCTAGTGAGCCAGCTTTGCATATTTCTGGACTTTCTTAAGTGCAAGAAAAAAAAACTTTATCTTATTTAAGCCACTACTACTTAGATTTATTGTTACATGTAAGCAAACTAAATACCAATATAATACCTAACCAAATGCCTGTCACATAATGGGGTCCAACAAATTGCAGTTGTAATTATTTTCTCTCAGTTGCAGCTCTTCATAGTTATAGTAATAGCAATATAGTATTATTATATAATATGTAATATTATATATGTAAAATATAGTAATATGGCCAGGCACAGGGGCTCACGCCTGTAATCCTAGCACTTTGGGAGGCCAAGGCAGGCGGATCATGAGATCAGGAGATCAAGATCATCCTCATTCTGGTTAACATGGTGAAACTCCATCTCTACTAAAAATACAAAAAATTAGCCGGGTGTGGTGGCATGCACCTGTAGTTCCAGCTACTCGGGAGGTTGAAGCAGAAGAATAGCTCAAGCCTGGGAGGTGAAGGTTGCAGTGAGCTAAAATTGCACCACTGCACTCCAGCTTGAGTGACAGAGCGATACTCCATCTCACAAAAAAAAAAAAAAATACATATATATATAGTAATATAATATAATAATAATAACCTCTCTATGTTTGTTTCTTCATCTATGGTGATAATAGTTAACATGTCTATGCAAATGGATTATTATAAGGACCTAATAAATTTACCCGTAATTACACAGTATTATTATTAATAATCCATCATAAACCCTTACCTCCTGGCTGAATTAATGATCACCACTTATTTTAGGGAAAGAAATCTAGTAAACTGACAAATATCAATCAAGCACCATCACTGGCGTTCCTGCACCAACACCATCATTAAGATTTTTTTCATTTTCTTTGTCAGTTGTAGACACAGACCCAAAAAAAGAGACCCTTTCCCACCACACATAAAGGATTAAAAGCCACAGTTAAAATTACAGCTAAAGTCCTAATGTACTTTCACAATAACATTCTACCATGCTATCCCTTAGCTGAACTAGAAACCAAGAAGATACTGCCCCCCAGAACACAGTTTAGACAAACACAAATCTGTCCCTTTTCACAATGTTTCCAGCAAAATACTCTCGTTGGCTGGGAGTTTTCAGAAGGCTATCACAGGCTTTTGGAAAATGAGTTAGCGTTCTTTCTGCTTTGGGTTTGCATGCCATTTAAAAGACTAAATACAAGAGATTCCTATTATAATTACTGGAAAATTAATAGAAGTAAAATATGAAAATATTTTCAATATTTAATTTAGCACAATAGTATGACCCTTAAATTGTAATCACAACTGGTAAGGTTGTTGAGAGATGAAATCAGTCATATTAAGCTGATGTCCAAACACCAAGTACAATTATACATACCCTTTGATTATTCAATATGCAACTGTTGACTGGTTAATACAAGTCAAAGCAAAAGCATCTTCATTAAATTCAGACATTTTCTCAGGAATTCTAACTTGCTTTTATAGTGACAAAGTCTCTTTGGTTCAAATTTCATATTTGTTTTCAGAGCCATTAACTTTGATGAATGCAACTCAAATGGCTCCAAGAAGCCTTACCTGCCATGATGTACAGATGCAGTAGTGTTTGCACTGATTGGTGCAGGGCAAGAAGAGGCAGGTTGCCACTGGCTGCCCCGAGAGGTAGATGAACCAATGGTAATGGGTGAGGTAGCAGGAGATGAATTGCGATTGGCTGAAATGTAGGGACTTGTGGGGTCACTACTTCTACCAAATGAAGCACTGCAAAACAGCACACAGTCACTTTCTTCAGGACATGCTGCTCACCCACCATTTCCCAGCACCACCTTCCCACCCAGATTGTGCACTTGAAATGAATATAGACCAAAGAAAGGGTATGACAACTGGGAAGTGAAGTGATCAACTCCAGTTAGAGCTGAGTCACTGGCAGCAAGCAGGCAATCATCCAAAAGAATGAAGGAATCATCACTCTTTGAAGGATGGTCTTTTTGGTCAATCATCCAAAAGAGTGAAGGAACGTGGAGGAAGAGAGATGATACTGAATGAGGGAAAGCAGGAAAGTAGAATATATGATAAGAGGAGAGGCTAAGAAAGGGAATAATAGGAAATAGGATAATTTTATTAGAAGAAAATAATTCCCAACAAACCCAATGCAAATAATCATGCAACCCCAAATGTCTACCTGATACAGAATTAGCACTGCAAAAGCAAAAGTAAGACCAGAGAATTTGGAGAGGTTGTGGAGCAGAGATTTAAAATTTAAAAGTGGAAAACGGTAAAGAAGCTCTGTGAAAAAAAGTGACTTTGAGAACTGCAGTTATTCAGCCTAAAGCAAAATTGCCTCTGGGAGGATTTAAAGTTTTAAGTCTAGAAAGTAATACTGTATGAGCAATAAAGGGCAACTTTTATTTGTTTCAATTGAAGACAGGTAAGAACCATCTCAATTGCAGGAAAAAATTATTTGGGTTCAAATTTCAAAAATACTTCTTGACTATAATAGAAATGAGACACTTGAGGAGATAACCAAAAAAAAAAGCTATAAAGCCTTCCTTGGAAAAGAGGTATTTTAATATGGGCTATATGAAAGGAATTTCTGCCTATACACAAGAGATGAACTAGAAAATGGAATGTATATGAAGGTTTGGCATAGCTGGGAAATGACAAATTTCTCCTTACACTTGCTCTTTTAAATGGTGATGGCATAAGATTCTTTCCTTTTAAAAATCATAAGATCGGCTTTTATAAAATCAAAAAATGCTTTAGGGTTACAGGAGAAGAGTTTTGGAAATTCAAGATATGAAGCAAGTTGTACATCTTTTCCTCAAAAAGTGCTCACATCATTAAGCATGCTTTTGATCCTAAATAGAGGCAGCCTGTCCCTTCACTGTTTACCATAACTTTGCCAAACTACATCTATCAAACCAAATGCCTCTCAACTCATTTGCTGATTATTTGGATCACAAAAATCAACAACCTCACCGCAGAATAACTCCATGCCTGGAAATTAAATGGCAGCTTTCTCCCTTCCCTTGATCTAGAACATTATTTTCTCAGAAAAGTTTTCTTGATCTTGGATTCAACTATAAGGAATAATAATGCATCCAGGAAGACCAAGGCCTTAGCCATTAAGACAAATAGGTGATAGCCTCATAGAGCAAGAAACACCTCTTTTGTGTAATAAAGCATCAGTGAGTCCATCAAACTTTCATACTTCCCAAGTTGAGCCCTTTCTTATAGAATGTATCTACAGAACTGAAGAACATTAAAAGGCAACAATGACTGTTTTCTAGCTATTTCCCATGTTTCAACAATAACTAGTTGACAAGTTTTTCTGTCAAGTGGAAATAAGTGTTGATTACAAAGAGTTAATGTGCTCATCTAGTCTATGGCCAGGGCCTGTTTCTAAGGTGGCCAACCAATCATCTAAAAAAACCCAGTGATGAAGGCTATGGTATGAGGAGATAGTGGGAGGGGTTAAGTGGAAGTGAAGAAAGAATTCAAAGTAAGCAATAAAAAACAGATTCTTCCACATTAGCAGCAAAGTTCAAATTAAAATATTAAGTATTTTTGTAGCTTAATGGCTCTGGCAAAGGTGCTTGGTTTGCTGGCTAGTATGTGGCAAAGAAAATAATTGCAGAAAGGGAATACAGATGAGAAAAGAAGGAAACCCATGTACCTTCTCTGCACCAAACTTGCGAGTTTCACATCTTGATGGATCTGAGGGCCATTAAAGTCATAAGAAAAAAAACAACTCAAGTCCCTAAATTAATAGGCTTCAGTATGAAACTTCTTTAATGCAATAGAAAACTGTCCCCATTTCCCATCCCTCCCCACTTTATAGTATCCCTCCCTTTCTCCCCCCAAAAATAGCACATGGGATGAGAACTACTCTGTTTCAGAATAAGGAGAACCAGCTACTGGACAAGGATAACTTAAATTCAGTCTTGCCCAGACATTACTGAAAGCCACTTCTGACTGAAAATTTTAATAGAATGGAGAGGATGAAGTATGAAGCCAGTAGTGAGAATCTGAAATTAGCTTACTTTAATTCAATTATTAAGAGAATAAATTAATTTTAATTTTAAATTATTCAAGATGTTAATTCTAAGAAACCTGAAAGTAATTCATTTTGATTCATTTCTGTGGTGTTAATCAGACATAAAAAGGCATGCAATCCTTACCCATATTCCCATGGCTAGAGTGAAAGGAACATCTCCCACCCCCTTTGAGCCTGGTACCTTTTCAAGTAGGTTGATACATAGGTGGAGGGGGCAATTGTCTGTGGGGTTTCATTTCCCTTTGCTTCATCCCTCCATAGCTGCCGGGTATAGGAGCCACTCCTCACTAGATTAACAGCTGATTCTCTGTAGAAGCATGAAAGGAAAACAAAACACTGATTCCTACCACCAGTTTTTGTCCATGACACAAAGCAAACAGAGAGAGAAGAGACAAACAGGCAAACTATAACATGGCTAATAGACACATTCTTCAGGTGATTCTGTTTTATGTACCTGTTTTCTGTACAGAAGAGAAGTATTACTGCCTGCTTTCTTTTATCAACTTTGAACCAATTAATTTCAACAGGTACCAAATTCCTCATGTCAAAGGTCTCTAACTCTTTTGTAATAAGAAGTCACTTTTGATCCTCACTTAAAAACTGCTTTGCGGCTGGGCATAGTGACTCACATCTATAATTCCAGCACTTTGGGAAGCCAAGGCAGGCAGATCACTTGAGGTCAGGAGTTCAAGACCAGCCTGGCCAACATGGCGAAACCCCATCTCTACTAAAAATACAAAAAAATTAGCCGGGCATGGTGGCACATGCCTATACTCGAGAGGCTGAGGCATAAGAATCGCTTGAACCCAGGAGGCAGAGGCTACAATAAACCAAGATCGTGCCACTGCACTCCAGCCTGGGCGACAGAGTGAGACTCTGTCTCAAAAAAAAAAAAAAAAAAAAAGAAAAAAGTGTGTTGCAATCAGTCTTAGTAGTAGGTGGCTTTTAAGTTAAGCAGAGAAGGAAATGATGGGGGAAGATGAAGAAGTTACTGAGAAAAAAAGGTTATTACAGAAGGGGAAGGGGAAGGGGAAGGAAGACTTGCTGGAAGCCTCTTTAGCATTATAAATGAAAAGGTATCCAGGAAAGTGCTGTACTAGGATTTTTGATCCACAATTGATAACTCAGGGTCTTTGCTGCAAAACCTATGGGTTTCCATGCTTCACAAGATTCTCTAGCACAATCCTTCTCAAACTTTAATGTGTATTAATATTTGAATCACCTAGGGAATTTCATTAGAATGCAGATTCTAATTCAGTAGATCTGGAGTAGGGCCTGAGATTCTGGAGTCCTAACATGAACCCGGGCCAGGAGCAGTGGCTCACACCTACAATCCCAGTGCTTTGGAAGGGCAAGTCAGGAGGACCACTCGAGGCCTGGAGTTTGAGACCACCCTGGGAAACATAGCAAAACCCTGCTTCTATTAAAAAAAATTTTTTTTTAAATAAAAATAAAATGTACCCAGGTGATGCCAATGCTGCTAAAGTTTGAGATCACATTTTGCCCAGAGATGCAGCAATACTTCAAAATCCCTATATTTAACTAATTAGGAAGACTTTAATTTTACCTTCTGACAAATTAGAAGTTGGTCAATTTAATTAAATAACATTATTTTAGTGTTCACTATGTGTTAGGCACTGTGCTAGGAACTAGGGGTCCTTGAGAAACCAGACAGACACAGACCCTACCTTTACAAAGCCTGCTGGTGGGCTAAAACTAATGCATGTGTGGAAAAATCAGGGAAGACTTCCTAAAGAAGGTAATGTCTAAGCTGGAGTTAGAATTTGAAGAATAAAGAACTAGCAAAGCAAGGATATAAGAGTTGAGAGGTGTTCTAAGCAGAAGGAACAAACAATTCATAATGTGGTAAGGAAATGAGGGAAAAATGCAGAAGAGTAATGCCCAGGAGATGACTATGTCCAGCAGACCTAAGAGGACGAGGACCATCTTTTGGCTGGTTTTAGGATTACCTGTTCTCCTTTTCTTCAATATCACTTGTGCTGTTGAGCTTCCGGGGTGCTAGTGAACTAATATAGCTTTTGTTTTCTCTCTCCTGTAAAATAAAAAGAAGTAAAGCACAAGAAAGGTACAATACTGGCACACTGTAAAACATTTTGAGTAAAAAAGCAGAACTTAATATACCTATATAATCTTATTTCTGGATCCAACACTAATTCTATTTTGAGTGGTATTTACAAAAGGTTAGCTTTCAAAAGCTTACTCCTAACTTTCTTCTATTAAAAAACAGTATGAAGGGAAATAATTCTCATGGGAAAGTCAGGATGAGCAAATAAAGAAAACAGCAGCACAAATTACACAAAGCAGCACCTCTGCCAAGAGAGGAGGAGAGCCTTTGAAAAGCCACAAACAGAAAGCTCCACTCTAATATTCTTGATGAAATAAGATTTATGTAGTCCCCAGTAGTCCCCAGTACATCTTTTCCTTGAAATACAGCTTCCTTAGGAATATGTACAATAGTATGCTGCAGAGTTAATCCAACCAATATGCCTCATCTCTTTGAGTAGTCTCCAGAGGTATAAAGCAAGAGGACTGTGATTAAAAGGAAGATGTGACCCCAGAGAAAAGCACTAAGAGAGTCCTATAAAATCTGGAACTAAAGAGTGAAGAAAATAAAAATTTACTAATCTTGAATGAATATACAAACTATTTGTGAAGTTAGCCTAACCATATTAATGAATGAATGACAAGTTAAAAATTATTTTTCCAAGTACTAATTTGCCTGAGCTTAATTTGGATTCAAAGCCCAGAGAACCTCTTAGGCCATACTGAATTTTTTTTTTTTTTTTTGCAGGGTAGGAGGCTTTATTTCACTGTGGCGGGAAAGCAGCCTAGACAGCGTGGGGCAGGCAAGGCAGCAGGGGCTGCCCCCAAGCCTGTTGAGGAGAAGTTGAGGCCAGCCCCAGCGGAGACCTAGCCCAGCGGGAGATGGGGAGTTGGGGGGAAACTGGGTCTGAAGGAATGAGGGCCCCCTTGCTCTGAGCATTCCTCCTAGAGGGCCTCAGTCCCTCCTACTGGCTGGGCTGCACAACCCCCAATCCTTGCTGCCTCCAACTCGGAGGAGGCGGCTGGACCAGGGAGGGCAGTGGACAGGGAGCCTGGGGGAGTTAGGGAGCGCAAGGCAGGGTCCATGGTGTGCAGACGGGGTGGTGGCCACCTGGGCGGTCAGTTCCTGGCAGGAATTACCACAGAAAGTGCCACACCCTCCCAAGCAACAGCAGTCGCCCCAAACAGCCACTTCCATGGGCTGGACCAGGCACCCTTGCTGGGGCACGGCTGGGGTTGCCCAGCATTTTCTAGTACAGAGCGGTCTCCGTGCTCCGCTGTGCTGCGTGCTTCTTCACCAGCTTCGAGAGCTCTGCGTGGATAGTCTTGTTGGAAGGTTCCAGCTTCAGGACCGCCCTCAGGATAGGGATGGCCTGCTGGGGCAGTATCTTGCCCTTGTGGAAGACAGCCTTGATGTTGTCCAGATGGTGCTCCAACGAGGTTGCAGGAGCGCAGGGCTGCACAGTAGTGGTTGAGCTTCACCTGTGAGGCCACCAGGTTGTTCAGACACCTCACCCTCAACTGCAGGAGCTGCTTCTCCTCCTCAAACGTCATGTCCACTTTGGCGCTGGAGGTGACGGTCTTGATGGCAAGGTCATAGGAGTTGGTGGCCAGGACGAAGTCCGCCCACTGGTAGTGGGCACTGCTGCACTCCCACTTCCGGTTGGCCAAGGCCACGCGCTCCTGCCCTATGAGCATCTCCAGGTCAGGCCAGTCCACGGCCATCTTCGGGGTCACCCCCAGGCATAGGGCCGCGTGCGGGGGATGTATGGGCTCCTGTCCTGGGGGCTGTAGCAGTACATGCAGTCAGCAGTGACCATGGCTGCCTCCCCCACGTCCATGAGTTAAACACTGAGATCCAGGGCCTGGATGACCTCACAGACGCTCAGGGTGAACACTAGCTCCGGCTCCTCCTGCACCCACATGCCATTCTCTCGTGATGTCTGCAAATGCATGGTGACCACCTGGCCCTTGACTGGGCAGCTCAAACCCGGTGGCCCTGGGACAAGCGCCTTCTTCCTCAACAGCTGATTATGTCTGGCCACTCTTCTGGGGTCGGGGACGGGGCAGGCTCAGGCTCCATGGCAGTGAGGAACTCTCGGGCCAAGGTCCCGGGCTGTTCAGTCTCTTCCACCAGGGGCTGTCCCATGTCCTCCAGCAGTGGCAGCTCTCTAAGGTCATCTTCCTCCTCCTCTCCCTCCTTGCCCTCTGCATTCTCGACCCCATCCAGCACCTCGAAGTCCTCGAGCAGTGGGACCCTGGCAGGAGGCGGGGGCAGAGGGCTCAGAGGGTTCAACACACGATGCCATGCTGCTGAGGGGATAGGAATTGGCTCTCTGGCTCCAGGACCCCTGCCTGCGGTCCTGTGCCCCCCTCCGCCATATTGAAATTTTTATGTTTCTGATCTATTTTTTGCTTTAGGTAAGGGGGCAAGGAAGACTGAACGAACTAAAAGGAAAAGCTATTTTTAAAGTTTTTTTTTTGGCCAAGTAAATAATAGCAAGCAAATAGCTACTTGATTAAACTATCAGTGTGCCTGTCTCCCTTTAAAGGCTTTGCATTTCCAAAATCAACTTAAGGACTAGAAAATATTTTCATTTGTTCCTAAGATTGAATTTTCATGGAAAAAAAAACTGCATTGGAATTCCCCCATACCCTCCCAAACTGCACCTTATCTTTGTTGTCTAGTAGAGCAGAAATCCGAGGGCTTGAAGAGGAACGGTAGATGGAAGAGCCTCGGTCCCTTAGAGGTTCCCTGGAATTGGCCACCTCACTCAGCATGTTGTGGCTGCCAGTTTTTCTCAGTCCCAATCTCCATGAAGAAGGAGATTCATCTTTGGGCTCTTCTGGCTTGTTAAAAAGGCCAGAAGAGAACTACGAGAGAAGCAAAAGAAATGAAAAATAAAGGCTCTGATGATTCTTTTTCAGCCTATTTGCCTTTTCCACACTTAACTAAGTTCAGCGAGGCAACATAAGGTAGCTAAGAACAAATACAGGGCAGTCTTTCTGCCAATGTTCCCTCCCTCACCCGGCAAACACTAATAACCTCTCCAGGATCTTTCTTCCTAAGTCAAAAATAGCCTCGGATTCTTCACATAGTGCTCCTACCTGACAGAGTTGTTATGAGAAATTAAACACCATTTGCTATCCTTGTGCAATTAATACTGACCTGGAACACCAGGAGATTATATTCGAGTAATGTATCTTCTTCTAACTCACTGTGGAACTGAAAATAAGATACTTTACTTCTCTAGGTCTCAACATGCTCACCTGTAAAATGACGATAATGAGCTTAATCCCTTATAATATGTGGAGACTGGAAAAAATGAGACCAGCTAATTTATCTTTTATTTTTATTTTTTTGAAGTAGGGTCTCACTCTGTCGCCCAGGCTGGAGTGCAGTGGCCTAATCAGAACTCACTGCAGCCTTGACCCCCTGGGCTCAAGCGATCCTCCCACCTCAGCCCACCAAGTAGCTGGGACTACCAGCATATACCAACATGCCTGGTTAATTTTCTCTAAATTTTAATAGAAACAAGTTCTCCCTATGTTGCCCAGGCTGGTCTCGAAGTCCTAAACTCGAGCAATCCTCACACCTCAGCCTCTCAAAGTGCTGTGATTACAGGCATGAGCCCATGTCCAGCCAGGAACAGGCTAATTTATAAATACATTTTAAGGTACTATGATAAAGTGATTTAAGTTAACATTGATAAAAATTCTAGAAGCCACTCCACTTAAATTCTGCTAATTTCAAGGAAATTTATTTGATCTAGAGTAGCAGTTTAGACAGCTTTAGATTTCACTGAGCAGCCCCCCCAAAAAAAAACCAAAAAAAAACCCCATAAAACTAGAGGTCAAAGGGTTGCTATCTTTTTATCTTTTAAATTTAATTTTGCCAAAAGAAAACAACATTCTGAAAGATGTTTTCTTTTTGAACTCATCATCACCACCATTTCATTAAAAATGAAATGTTAATATCAAAAAAGAAAGCTTTATGGAAAGCTTACATTGTCCTTAATTATCTCATTTTGCCATAAACTAGGGAAACATCATAGATCAGCATTAGGCCAAGGACCAGTTTGGGGTACAACTAGTCTTTGGAACACAAGCCAACAGACCCTTCCTGAGGTCCAAGACCTTTTCAAGAAGACTTAGGCCTTTCTTCCAATATGAGGCTACCTTTACTGCCTGATACGGTGAAAATAAATAAAACTATTAATCACTAATCTCCAACTCACATAAGATTTTCTCTTTTCATCAGTCATCTGAATGTACACATGTATGTACTCCTTCCAGCTGTAGGGGTTCAATAATGTCAGCTTTTTACAAGCTACTCTGATTCTAAGGGGGAAAATGCCTTCCCCAGCATCATTTTAGCAAAGTAGAATAAGTATCTGTGTGTGTGTGTGTGTGTGTGTGTGTGTGTGTGGTGGTGGTGGTGGTGGTGGTGCTGTTGTTGTTGTTGTTTTTGAGACAGGGTCTCACTCTGTTGCCCACGCTGGAATGCAATGGCACAATCACAGCTCACTACAGCCTTAACCTCCCGGGCTCAAGTGATCCTCCCACCTCAGCCTCCCAGTCCCAAGTTGCTGGGACTACAGGTGTATGCCACCATGCCTGGCTAATTGCTTTATTGTTTTTAAAGATGGGGTTTTCCCATGTTGCCCAAGCTGGTCTCAAACTCCTGGGTTCAAGTGATTTGCCCACCTTGGTCTCCCAAAGTGCTGAGATTATAAGTGTGAGCCACTGCACCTGTCTAATTTAGTATTTTTCTATTGAAAAAAGTAGGAAGTCTAGGCATCCTTAGAAGCAGTGGCAGTATATGAGGTACACCTAAATGACTGAATTAATGAGTGAGACTACATTTATTGGAAACCTCTTTAATTATTCACAAGGATGCTTCTAGGGATAAATAAGTAGCCAGGCCTTTGTTCTCTCATTTCCACAAGAATACCACAAGCCTATCTTTCCAATTCATGAAGTGCTAAGAAGATCATTAAGTTCATACCTATATAACCACAGAGCTTTTTCAACAGCTTCACTCCAAACAACTCAAATCAATTCTTAACCTCAAAACAACTTTTATACTTTGTAGAGCAGGGTCATCATTCAACTCAGTCTCACTGACTAGAAGCCTACAGATTCTCAGAGGCCTGCACAAAGTTACAGGAGGACGTGCCTCTGGTATTTCAACAAGTTATTTCTACATCTGCCCTCTACTCATCATAAGGTATAAAGACTTTACTCATGAAAGTCTTAAAGGAGAAACATAAAAAGAAGAATAATCACCAAAACAATGAATACTGGATGCTAGGTATCTTCTAGCCCAGTCCACACTTTACATGTAGGCATCTTAACTTCAGATACAAAGAAAAGAGGCAAATGACAAAATCTCTTTGGCCTCGGACTACTCTATCTTATGTTATCTTAACACATGGTAGCCAAATTTGTTTGGTAATGACCTTATAGATTTTGGGCGGCAATGTTATGGGTTGAATGTTTGTGTCCTCCCAAAATTCATATATTGAAGCACTAATTCCCAGTGTGACTATATTTGGAGATAAGGGTCTGTGAGGAGTGATGAAGGTCAAATGAGGTTAATAGGGTGGGGCCCTAATCCGATAGGGCTGGTTACCTTACAAGAAGAGAAAGAGATACCAGAGCTCCTTCTCTCTGCCATGTTAGGACATAGCGAGAAGGTGGTTATATTCATGTCAGAAAGAGGGCCCTCACCAGGAACTGAATTGGCTGGTACCTTGATCTGAGACTTCCCAGCCTCCAGAACTGTGAGAAATAAATTTCTGTTGTTTAAGCCACCCAGCCTGTGTTTTTTGTTATAGGAGCCGATTACGACAGGCAAAAATGTATTTTTTATTATTTTGCAAGAATGTACCTTCAAGGCCTTTCTGGATGTGTGCTACTGCAGTAGGGTAAAATCTAATTCCCAAATTAAGCAAAAAGTACTCACCCTCCTAGCAGAAGAGGCAGAGAAGGTATTCTGAGCTGGTGCTGGTATCTGCTCCGTGATGCTACTCTTGCTTTCGGAGTTGGAATGGTTGACAAAGGTTTCCGGCTTTTTACCTGTTATTTAAGACAAGAGAATTAACAACTACTAGTATAAAAATCTTATCTTTGTGTCTATGTCCTTTTCTGCTAATAGAAAAGATTTGCCCATTATCAAAACAGATTATTAAGGCCTTGTAATGCTTGGATGTAAACTAACATAAGATCTCTTGCAACTGTTGGCAGAAGAAAATAAACTCCACGTTATTCCCATCTTGGTAGGCTCCAACTCCAACTTTCAGATAAAAACTGAAAACTATCTCCACGTTATTATATCATATATAAAATCCATATATAATCTGTCCTTTGGGGATCTCATCCTTTTCTACAGTTTTACCCTTCACTTCTTATGCAGATAATTTCCACCTGGGTCCCTACTACTCTGAGGAGTCCCAGATCAAAGTCCAGATCTTAGGCACGCCACTTGCCAGTTATGAAACCTAACTCACCTAACCTCCTACAGTGTCAATTTCCCATTCTAAAAAGTAGTGATAATAACATATACCTCAGAGTGTGGCTGTGAAGATTAAAGAAAAATGTTTAAGTGTGGTGCAAAGTAAAAAGCACTATACAAATGTAAAGTTTTATTGTAATTCCCTGAACTAGATATAATGTTTCTGACTAGTGAATACCATTGACTACACTTACATCTCTCATGTGACATGTATTTTATTCATGTATACACCTTTCTATTCCCTGACTAGATATATTCAACAAAAAACATTTAATGAATGTGAATGCCTGTTACGTACCAGGCATTGAGCTGAGATCTGGGAGTTCAACAATGAACCCAGAGTTCCCAGCCAAAATGATGAGTGCTACAGCAGAGTTAAGTAGGCAGTGCTAGAGGGACATAAACAGAGAACAATCATGGGGTAGAAGAACAGTGAGGTGGCCCATTTCCTTTCAGCTTCCTATACCAGAAAAACCTAAAGAAAGACTTTTTCAACCTGCTAGATCCTATAGTTTTCTACAGAAATCACTCAATGAGCATTAATGGCCTGAAATGAATTTAGGCTTAAATGGTACAAATGTTCAGGAGCAGGAAAGCTCAGGGCATGTTTGAGGAAATTAAGCAGTCCAACTTGGCCAAAATGTGTCCTTATCTATGTACAGCATTGGAAAGGTCAGCTGGAGCTAGATTATGAAAAGTCCTGAAGGCCAGACTATGGGGCTTGGGGTTTATTTACTCTGTAGGCAAAGATAGAGTGAGGGAGGTGGTCATAGATTTAAACAGAGGTGTAGCATAATCAAAAGGGTACTGTGGGTGTTTATGCCAATAGCAATGTGAAGACGGGCTACAGAGAATAAGAGATCTAAGGCAAGGGTACAAATCACAAAGCAATGACAGTCATTCAGGCAGCTCCCTCCCATTTTTCTCATACCTTAGCAACTAACAAAAGTAATCGAGAATAGAGCAAGTTCAGATATTTGTTCCAAATATTTGAAGCCTAGAACATGTAAGTACTCAATAAATAATAAAATATCAAAAAGATGCACATTTATAAATTCTTATAGGTACTACAATAACATTTCCAGAGCATACTGTGCATGATAAATAATAGAAGTTCAAGTCTCAATGAATAAAAGGTCAACTCCTATATTGTAAACTTAGCTGGTGCCTTTCTTCTCTGTAGAACTGGATGGTTCTCTGACTTCCTTTTGGTGACTGACATTCAGTGAGCCTCAGAGACTAAGACATGAAGAAGGGTAGTATTCTCCCATCATGGAGAGAAATCATATCAGCAAAGCCACACCTCATGAGGAGCTGGTGCCCAGACAACTGAGTAAGTTAAATTATATATATATTATAGGTAGGACAACCATGGCAGAGTTCAGAGGAAAACACAGACTCCATTGTAAACATAATGTGTGACTCTTTCCCCTCTAGCAGAAACATTTCATCTTAATATGGCAGTGAATGTGGGGCATAGGTACACTATTCTTTTCTCAGTGTTTGCCTGACTATAAATCAAAACTTGTGGATTATTTTCTAGCTTGTTGGTCTGACCATGTTCAACAGCTCACTCACTGTTGGGGTTCCTGTCTTGTCAAACAATAAACTTAAGCTCTAGGGCCAGGTGCGGTGGCTCATGTCTGTAATCCTAGCACTTCGGGAGGCCGAGGCAGGCGGATCACTTGAGGTCGGGAGTTTGAGACCAGCCTGGCCAACACAGTGAAACCCTGTCTCTACTAAAAATACTAAAATTAGCTAGGCATGATGGTGCACACCTGTAGTCCCAGCTACTGGGAGGCTGAGGCATGAGAATCACTTAAGTCTGGGAGGCAGAGGTTGCAGTAAGCTGAGATCATACCACTGTACCCCAGCCTGGGCAATAAAGCGAGACTCTGTCCCAAAAAAAAAAAAAAAAAGAGGAAGCCCTACATGAGGTATATATTATCAATAATAGCCATAAAGGTAAATATGATTTTCTTCCTTCCTTACTCCCCAACTCACGAGAGGGAAAAAAAGATTTTAGGATTCTGTTTAGGAAATCAGGCAAACCTGAGAATTAAATGCAAGTATTCACCAGTTGGTTTGACCCTAAGAGCTTCTGAAAGATCTCATCTTCTCTGCCTCTCAGCATACTGACTTTTGGATTTTGGTTTCTATGCCATCTACCAACCCAGGGTAAGGAGAATTGGATTCCTCACATAAGAATTATTATTTTTTTCTTTTTAAATTTTTTTGTAGAGACAGGGTCTTGCTATGTTGCCCAAGCTGGTCTAGAACTCCTGGCTTCAAGCAAGCCACCCTGTTTGGCCTCCCAAAGTGCTGACGCACTGTACCCAGCATGCACCTAAGAATTCTTTGTGCACCTTATCCTATGGCTACACAGGAATTGGTAGATATAGTCTAACATAGCTCACAGTTTTTATATAAGGGGGTCACCGGCAATTTGATATCTTATCCTTGAAAACTAAACTTCAAGCTCTTTTTGGACTCCTGTGAGGCCTGGCTAGCTCTCTGACAACGAGTAATCTCCTTACACTATGGAGACAGAGGGTCTTTACTATGAACATCTTTGCATTACCTGCCTCCTTCTCAGTTTCTGACTCAGAAGCTTCATCTTCACCTTCCTCCTCCTCTGAGCTGGAGCTACTAGATTCTTTGTTCTCTTCCTCCATTTCTTGGGACTTAGGTGTCTCCTCCTCATAAAGCATCTTCTCTTTGCTAAATTAAAGATGACAACTTGAGTGTAACTCAGAAGTGATAATCAGGTATAATAAAGGCAACAAGTCTATAAACCTGTATGTGGAAGCAATAACAGAAACACATTCAAATTCTTCTTTACATCTGTGTGTTCTTCCAAACTCTTCATTTTTGCAGACTAAGATTTAGTATTTTACTACAGAGTATGGCTCAAGGAAATCTGGCCTGTTTAACACACAGAAAAAAGGAGAGCTATGAATTTTGATGACGGTGGATAAATATTCAAAAAAATAATTTAACAAACGTTTACTGAGTACTTATTACATGCCAGGAATCACGGTAGGCACTGGTATAGTCATAAACAAAATAGACATTGTCTCCTTGTCTCTGAGTTCACGAAACTTACAGTAAGCAGAGGCAGAAGTTGAGACTAAGAATGCCTAAGCCAGGATTTTTAAATGCTGAAATGCTGCACACAGTCTAAATTAATTCTGAAGTTTAAAACACAGTCAACCTTCCTAAGTGTCTCCCTCACATATCAATGCCGCTCTCTTGTTCCACATACTTTCCCACAAGTTTATAGATCATGTGGCTAAATACAAACACAGAGTTTCTTCACTTTATAAATTCTGAAGTTAAGTATGTCACTGACACAGAGCAAAGCTCATCCCACTACTCAAGCCTAAATGTCTTACTTCTTAAAGAACCCACTCTGCATCTTGCTGTTCAGGTCTGACTCAATGAGTTTATTCCGTGTCTCCTTTTCACTTCGAAGCTGGAAACGGAGAAAACAGAGAGAAAAGGGAAGAAGTTGACTATTGGTGAAAAATCAGCAGTATTGAAAACCAAAATGATACTGTCATCTTGAAGAAAATAGGACCAACACCAAAGAGGTAGTGGGGAACCCGAGAAAAAGAGAAACATATCAGTTGGGTCTCCTTAGATGACAGAACTCATCCAAGGTAGAAGAGAAAAGCCATGGTGTTAAGAACTTCAATAAAACTGCTCCTATCAAATATCCAAACCCAATCTTCAAAAAAAAGTCTAGATTCTGAAGGATAAAAAGCCAAAAGGAACCTGAAAGAATTCTTTATGATTCATATACTGAAATAAGTTGGCAATATTTCTAAACAAAACACAGGTACCAAATGGGAAATAAGCCCTTAGAGAAAATGGTCTGCTATTTAGATGCATGCTCTAGATGAAATGTATTTATATCCCTGGAACTCAAAGTTATGCAGAGGGCAAAGATAAGTACCATTCCCACTGGTGTAGAAATATTATTTCATGAATAATACTACTGATGTTCAAAAACCTTACCATGCTAGGTAGAGAATACACAGAACTCTCTATTTTTGCAACTTCTGTGTGAGTCTAAACTTATTCCAGAAAAAGTTTTTAAAATTACAAGAACTGCTGGGTGCGGTGGCTCACACCTGTAATCCCAGCACTTTGTGGGGCTGAGGCAGGCGGATCACAAGGTCAGGAGATCAAGACCATCCTGACTAACACGGTGAAACCCCATTTCTACTAAAAATACAAAAAATTAGCCGGGCGTGGTGGCGGGCACCTGTAGTCCCAGCTACTAGGGAGGCTGAGGCAGGAGAATGGCGTGAACCCGGAAGGCGGAGCTTGCAGTGAGCCGAGACTGTGCGCTGCACTCCAGCCTGGCCGACAGAGTGAGACTCCGTCTCAAAATAAATAAAATAAAAGTAAAAAATAAAATTACAAGAACTTAACTGTGCAAAATATACAACTTATAATTAGGAAGGCTGTTGCCGCTAAATAACAGCATTGACACTGTATTTGAAAATCTTGGTTTCAGTGATCCTGACTGCTCAACAAAGAGAACAAAACGAACTTTAAGTTGTGTTTGTCTGAGCTTTATGTATGTGACTTTTCCACTGAGCCTTAAAATAACCAGAATCTTCACTTTACCATACCAGACATAATGCTGAACACAACAGAGGTTAGGTATGATCTGTCCCATCATTGTATAGTTCTTTGATTCAGAACTGCTGTTTTCCACATGTGTCTTAAACTTTAGTTTACATTACCTGAGAGACAGCATGTGCAAAAGAAAAAACAAAAACAAAAAACGTCATTGATTTTTTTGGCCCTAATGTCCCACCCTAATGTCATTGATCTTTATTCTCCCAACTCAAATTATTCATCTGCTTTACGAGTAAAAAATATGGCTTATTCACTCTTCATCTGTATATTGGGTGAGTTTTCCATCCTGCAGTCTGAACACAAATACCATACTTATGTAGTTCTCCTGTATAGCACTAATTAAGCCAAAGGCATGCATGACCAGACAATAAAAGATTCAAAATGAGGAGCAGAGAAAGGAGGACTGAATTCTGGATGTTTCATAAAACTGGAGTAAGTATGAATCACTGATCAAATACTCTCTATATGAAATGACAGTTTTAGTATTGTGTGTATTTCCTTATTTTTTAAGAAATAAATATATTCTTCTCCGTAATCAATGTGTTTAAATAAAGATAGTCTTTTAGTCAATAAGAAAGAGAAAAGCTACGAGGTGTCCTCCACTCTGGTACTTTCTATTTGGAAAAACATATGATTTGAACATATCACATTCATTTTCTAGAAATCAAGGGTATTAGTTTTTTGTGGCTGTTTTTAACTTTTAGCTCCTCGAAGGCTATCTTATAATGAGCAAAAATCCTGAGCAATAATGGTTTCTGGGATATATTCTTCTAACAGACTGTTTATAGTTCCTGAAGGGAACAATTAACATCTCTGGAATGCAGATATGTCCATTTCAACTCTCAGCAGACATAACTGAAACAAGCAATTGAGATACTCGGTGTGAACTGCAAACTATTATAAAAGTTTCAAAAGCACCAATCAGAGACTCACCACATTCTGCTTCTTCTGGAGCATCTCCAAATGCTCCACGAGACCCTCATCAGCCACATCAAATGGTGTCTGGCCCTAGCAGAGAAAAGGAGCACCATGACTGATAGAAAACAGAAGCAGCAATCACATGACTTTATTAGGGAACTATTCAATAGTCACGTTTTGCCTTTGACTCCAATACTAGCTGCTTTTCAAACTAATCTACCATACATTATGATAACACCTTCATCTATCACACAGGACACATAACAAGAAACACCAAATCCTTTAAATATAGAGTTTGTACAACAGTATTGCAGAAATCACACCATTTCTAATCCTTATTGCCACCTGGCAAATAATCAAGTGAAATCCCTACTTGTATCTGTTCTAAAATGGTCTTAATTGCTATGATAAATTCCATAAAGAGCTCTTCAAAACTTCAGAGGGAGGTTCAGGGCACATGTTCAATAAAGATTAAATCACAGGAATCATCTTCCTTTAAGTGAGGGGAGGACTGACAAGAAAGTTACTCCTTTTAGGAAGCATCAGTATAATTAAGAATCCTGACCCATAGTCTGAGAATGAAACCTGGGTTCGGGAGAGATGTGACACAGATAAGAATATCTACTAATTAAAAGGCCATGTCTCTGCACTACCAGAAAATCAGTACATATATGGGCTGGGCACAGTGGCTCACACCTGTAATCCCAACACTTTGGGATTACTCAATATTATTCAATATTCACTTTTTGCCTTTAATTCCAATAGCAACTGCTTCCCTAATTAGTCTACCATACATTATGATAATACCTTCATCTATCACAGAGGACATGTAACAAGAAACACTAAATTCTTTAAACACAGAGTTCGGGATTACAAGTGGCAAGGCTGGGGAATCACTTGAGCCCAGGAGTTTGAGACCAGCTGGGAAACCAGTGAGACCCCATCTCTACAAAAAAAAAAAAAAAAGAAAGAAAGAAAGAAAAAAAATTAATTAAAACAAAATCAGCCGGGCGTGGTGGCTCACGCCTGTAATCCCAGTACTTTGGGAGGCCGAGGCAGGTGGATCACCAAGTCAGGAGATCGAGACCATCCTGGCTAACACAGTGAAACCCCATCTCTACTATAAAAAAAAATACAAAAAATTAGCCGGGCGTGGTAGGGTGCGCCTGTAGTCCCAGCTACTCAAGAGGCTGAGGCAGGAGAATGGCGTGAACCCGAGAGGTGGAGCTTGCAGTGAGCCAAGATCGTGCCACTGCATTCCAGCCTGGGCAACAGGGTGAGACTCCATCTCAAAAATAATAATAATAATAATAAAATAAAATCAGTAGACATAGGGATAGGAGGTCCAGAGCTTCTAAGTTGTTTGAAGTGAGGCTGAATAACACTATTTTCAGCCGAACTCAAGGATCTTTGTCATTATAACATTTTAATGACTCACATGAATACAGCAACCATAAAATCTTTCATATCTTACCATAGACAGTAACATTAGGCTCCTCAAAGCTCATTTTTTGCCAAGAACAAATATATTTTTTTCCTGTTTTAGAGGCTTGAACATAAATACAATCAGAAGGTCCATGGAGTTTTATTTTAAATAACAAACATAACTCTGTGTTAATAGGGCCAGAGGTAGGGTGGTGGAGAGTAACATTATAGCTACCAGTGATGTATATTTCACCAGAACAGTCAGACTGCCAGTGAATAGAGATGTTAAGCCTTTTATTCTAGAGACCCAGCCACCAACCTCATTGTTCTTTTAGAGGTTCAAGCTCACTCACCAGTTTGTTTCGAATATCCATGTCACAGAGTGCTTCTGCCAGGATGGAGCAAGCCTCCTTCACTCCCCAGTGTGCAGCAGCATGGAGGGGAGTCCAGCCATCATAATCCTGAACATTGAGTTCATAGCCAGCCTGTATTAAAAGTCTAAAAAGAAAACCCAAAACAAGACATGTATCTCCTCTATATTACAGTTTTCTGACAAATAAACTATTATCTAATTGATATTTCAGATTTTGGCCCTGAACCACAGGGGTCTTATGATTACTTCTGCCCTCTAAGGCACAGTTTGGGTTTCATAGTTACTACTTTGCATACCAATCACAGATGATCTTTATCAATCCTCTCGAAAAAGTCATAAGATATTTCCTAGGCATATCCATGTTATACCATACAAGGGGAGTATATGGAAAGGTATGTACCTAAGATTAACCAAAGCATAATTCAATTAGCCAAATCACATAACTCTGTTAAAGGTACATTTTCCATTTTCCAGTGCAGGGAAGAAGTAACATATAAAATGAAGACTCTAATAGGCTGTGGTCATTCTATCTATCTGTAATAGTGTCAACAATAAAGTTTAAAAAAATAAAATAAAATGAAGACTTAATTCTCTTCAGGGTATTTTCCTAACTAGCTTTCTGGTTGATCTTTCTAGGACACTATATTTACTGTATACCCACATAACTCCAGTTTTTTGCTAAATATAAAGCTATGATTTAACTTGTATGCATGCAAGAGAAAAGATTTGACTCTTGAAGACCCAAACTACATTGGGGCCCTTACGGATATCACTCTCAGGCAGAAATGGAGCACCAAAACACTGCTATACCTACTAGGAACCCTGTATTAGGTGAAATATGAAATACTGGAAGAGTCCAGTTAACAACTGCACATATAATGCCTTTGGCAACTCAAGTATTTGGGAAAGCCTGCCAACATTAAGTACCAAGAGCTACAGGAAGCATGTATGGATGTAAGGAAAAATGGGACAGACAGAGTAGTAGAGTCCAAATCCCTCACATAATTTTGGCTATCCTGTGCCAGCTGGACACTGCATACTCAAGATCTATATAATTAATCTAATGACACCAAATAAATTATATAAGTCAAAAAGGAACAAATGGTCACGAGTATTACAGTCCCCTCCTAGGACCATATACCTCAACTGTGTTTCACACCATACATGTTAGTGAGAAGCTAGAGGAATGGTGGGAGGGAGGGAGACAATCCATGGATGAATACCAGCAAAATGTGAGAAAGACTGTACAATCAGAGAGCAAACCAACAAAAAGAAAACGCATCATAGTGGAAAATCTAAGTCAGTCTCTGCTTCCAAAACCCATTTCATCTTCTCCCAGTGAACCACTCCTGATTGATATAAATGGACAATACCTGAGGACTTCAGAGTAGCCCTTGGCAGCAGCCACATGAAGGGCTGTAGCTCCTGAGCGAGCCTGCCTCACATCCTCTATTTTCCCACTGTTGAGCCACTGGCGGGCATCCTGCAACAACTGCTGCTCTTCTTCTTTTCTTGACTGCTCTAGATCGACTCCTACAGAAACCAGGACAGCCAGGATTACTAAAGCTCCACTTAAGTTTGACAGGATATTTTCCTTAGATTAAAGCACATCATAAATATAAATGCAAATAACGATTTAGCCATCAAGTTGGGTAATTATCAAATTTAGGAGATCAATGGCATTTGTACACATATTAATGGTCTTACCAGGATTAAATCATGAGGTTAAATATTATATGATACAGATCCATTAAGGGAATGCACCTAAAATTGTTTTCAACAGAACATAAAGACAAAGGGGACATTATTTTTACATTATAATATTTGTGCAAAGCTATAAACTTCCAAGTCTTTTTACATGTTATACGACTTTAGTTTCCCAACAATCTTTCAAGGTAAATATAATAGATATTACAATCTTCATTTAACAGATGAGGAAATAAAAATAGAAAGATTAGGAATCTGGCTCAAAGCCACAAAACACATTAGTGACAGAGCTTGCCACTAGAACTCCGATATCCTGGGTCCCTCTGTGTCATTCTTCTTCTGGGTCCCTATCCACTCACTATACCATAGGATTAGTATCCAAAATCTTGGTTTCAGGTATTGATATACTTTAAAAATTGAACTATCTCTAAAGTTCATTTCCATATACAGGCAAATACACTGACTTGAATATATATAATCTAGGGCAGATTAGTAGGTGATCTGCAGTTTAAAAACCTGTCTGCTTTCAAGGGAATGCAGATTTTGTTTTCCTTAAAAACATGAAAAAACTCCAAGAGTTACTCCCTTTAGCCAATAACTTTCCAATATCTGTGCCAGTGAAAAGGGGTTAGGGTGGGGCATACCCCATTATACAAAATAATAAAATGTCTCAAATACAAATATACCCATTCAAAAAGTTTTACACTTATTAGCAGTCTTTGTGCTTGGTCTACTCCTTTCAGCTCTTAAAAGAGAACCTGCCGGGTGCGGTGTCTCACGTCTGTAATCCTGCACTTTGGAAAGCCTAGGTGGGTGGATCGCCTGTGGTCAGTTTGCGACAAGCCTGATCAACATGGTGAAACCCTGTCTCTACCAAAAATACAAAAATTAGTTGGGCGTAGTGGTGGGCACCTGTAATCCCAGCTACTCGGGAGGCTGAGGCACGAAAATTGCTTGAACTTGTGAGGCAGAGGTTGCTGTGAGCTGAGATTGCACCATTTCACTCCAGCTTGCGAGACAGAGGGAGACTCTGTCTCAAAAAAAAAAAAAAGAGAACCTGTCAAATACCTAAGTATTATCTGTATGATTTTGGGAGGCGGATGGGGTGAAGAGATCAGTTTAAAACCAATTTAAAACAGATCAGTACTCCAAACACAAAGAAGTGTTAGCAGTGCTGCAAAGTTAAACATATATACGAATACCCCTTTCAATAGCGTATACTCCCTCACTGAAGAGTCAGCAATCAAAATAGAAAAAGTGGTTTCTCCAATCAAAACTATTTTTTAAAACTGATTTTTTTTAAAGTTGTTTGTACATTTTAAAGCAAATGTTAGGAGATAAAACTGAGTGAAACTGGAGGTTATGCTAAGCATAAAATTCTTCAATTCAATAGGGCACAAAGCCAGGAGCCATAGCTCATGCCTTTAATCCCAGCACTTTGCGAGCCGAGGCTGGTGGATCACTTGAGGTCAGGTGTTTAAGAACAGCCTGGCCAACATGGTGAAACCCTGTCTCTACCAAAACATACAAAAATTAGCCAGGCATGGTGGCGCACACCTGTAGTCCCAGCTACTCAGGAGGCCGTGACAGGAGAATCACTTGAACCTGAAAGGCAGAGGTTGCAATGAGCCGAGATGACACCACTGCACTCCAGCCTGGGCAACAGAGTGAGACCCTGTCTCAAAAAAAAAAAGGACCCAAAAACTATACATGAAAGGCAGCAAAAGCAAGTAGTTACTGATCTAGAACATCACTATATTAAAGTAGGATCAACATACTTTCTCCAAAGCGCCAATATTTTCAGGTTTGTGGTTCATCCAATCTATCACTACTACTCAACTCTGCTGTTGTAGCACAAAAGCAGTTTTGGATAATATGTAAACAATGTGCATGGCAAGAATTGGCCCTGACTGTTCTAAAAGTTCAAATTGGGAAAGACCACTGGAGCTAAATCCTCTGGGATGGACTGCAGATTGTGAGTAAGGTAGTTCAGCAGAAGGACTTAAAAAAAAAAAAAAAATCACTACAAATCTTGTCCACAGAGTTTTGTGATGGAAAAAGAACCCACGGACTTCCAGGTTGAAGAATTCCATCCTATTCTGTGAAATTGATTCTCCTAAAACTATAAAATAAGAATAAGCATTTTTAGAATATATTATTCTAAGTTAGCTTCCTCACCTTAACAAATTATCATACTAATTCTCATGGTTAGTTACAATAAATATCTTTACCAGCACCACTTTTAGCTCTCAACAAGGGAAAAGATGCAAAGTCACAAACTGTATTTGGCCAATTCTCAAATTTACACTGTATCCCAATACCATGCATACACACAGTAAGAAATGTTCACACTCCTCATCAGGTCACTCTTAATTGTATAATGGGTATGCAACCTCTGAATGGCAAAAACAAGGAATGATTAGTCATCCTTTTGGCATCTGGCCTACTCTTGTGTGAGTTATTATGAGGATACTTGATGCTGGATTAATGATTAATGCAGTGCAGACAGATCAAATCCTCTCCTGTGATATGACAGTGAAATGCTCTACACAGCAAATGGATTATTTTCTGTAAATGGCAGTGTTTGAGAGTCTTTCCTGGCCCCCTCCAATCCATGAGGTTACCTTGCTTCTTTACTTGCTCCAGAAGAAGATCCTTCATGGCTGGCTCTTCTGCAAGGTCAGAGGGAACTTCACCTTCACTGTTGACAATACCTACACTGGCTCCGTGATTAATGAAATACCTGTGGTAGACAAGATCCAGGATCAATATTTTATGTCAATCTAATATAAATGTTACTCATGCATCTGGCATTGAATACACAGAGAAGTCTCTATTTTGAGTGTAAAATATGGTCTCAGTTAAGATATTCCATTATTAGTTTCTACGTGCCTTAAACTTCAGTAATTAAGACTAAAGGCTTTCCTATTTCCTCACTACAGCAATGCCAACAAACAAGATTTCTTTCACACTTATATTACTAACTCCCATCCTCTCACTCCCAGTGGATGGCAAGAGAATTTCTAAGTAACATAAAAAAGGCATGTAGCCTTAAACTTTCCCAGTGCCACATTGGAGCTTATTAAGTAGTGCTGTGGGTGTGAAAATAAAAGAATAAAGTGTCCATTAAATTTTGTATAAATCTGCCTAAATTATGCCTCCACAAAAGTCTCCTATCAACCAGACATCCACATGAAATCTTCCTCTACTCTAAGACGAAACTAAATTATTTAAGAAGAAATATTAAAATGTTAAGTAACTAAATTCTAAATCCAAATAGAAGACTTGATTCTGAAGAAGAAAGGTCTGATAATTCAATACCTTACATAGATCCTTTTTGATTTTCAAAGTACTTTCAAGTAAAATTATATCATAAGTCTTAGCACATAAAATTATATCATAAGTCTTAGGCAACATTAGGAAGTAGGCAATGTGGGTATTATTACCATGACTTTAACAAATTGAGGTTCATACATATTAAGTAATTTTCTCAAAATCACATAGCAGGCAAGTGGCAGAGGGTACAGTCCCAGTCTTGACTTTAAATCTAGTTCATCTTTTCTCTAGATCAAGTCACTTTTGGGCCAGTGAGAACCCTAATAATGCTAGGAGCTCTATCAAATACTCAGAAGTATTAAAAGGAAAAAGAAAAATAATTCAGATTAGACTTCAATCCATTCAACAATTCAATAAACATTTACTGGTCCCCTACTATATTCAAGAAACCCTTTTTTTTTTTTTTTTTGAGACAGAGTCTTGCTCTCTCGCCCAGGCTGGAGTGCAGTGGTGCAATCTCGGCTCACTGCAACCTCCGCCTCTTGGGTTCAAGCAATTCCCCCGCCTCAGCCTCCTGATTAGCTGGGATTACAGGTGCGTGACACCATGCCCGGCTAATTTTTGTATTTTTAGTAGAGACGGGGTTTCACCATATTGGTCAGGCTGGTCTCCAACTCCTGACCTCGTGATCTGCCTGCCTCGGCCTCCCAAAGTGCTGGGATTACAGGTGTGAGCCACCGCACCCAGCCATAGGAACCACATTTTAGACACTGTAGGAGATTACAAAAAAAAAGAGAGAGAGATAATATATGGCCACTGGCCACTGCATTCAAAGAACTGGCAGAGGGGGCCAGATGCAGTGGCTCACCCCTATAATCCTTTGGGAGGCTGAGGTGGGCAGATCACTTGAGGCCAGGAGTTTGAGACAAGCCTGACCAACATGGTGAAACCCGTCTCTACTAAAAATATAAAACTTAGCCAGGCATGGTGGCAGATACCTGTAGTCTCAGCTACTCAGGAGGCTGAGGCACAAGAATCATGCGAACCCAGGTGGCGGAGGTTGCAGTGAGCCAAGATCAGCCTGGGTGACAGAGCAAGACTCTGTCAAAAAAAAAAAAAAAAAAAGTTGGTAGGGGGAAAAGAATCAATAGAGAGTAAGACCATGTTTTTGCTTTCTCGGTGCCTAGTACCTGGTATAATAGGGCCTCAACAAATGTTTGTTAATTTATAGATCCATTCTACATGTATGAAGCTCAAAGGCCTTCACAATTCACCTGACTTTTAACCATCTCCTTCTTTCCCTTAGAGTCTCAGAGGAAGACAGACTTTACTCAATTCCAAAACTAACTCCCTCTATTTGTATTCTTAATTCTATCAAGTCCTAGTATTCCATTCATAAATTACCCTTCATTTCCACATATTCAATAGCTCCTCTCTTCTGATTCCTCTCCCTTAGGCCAAAGGAATATTCAGCTACACCTCCCCAACCCTGAAATATCAAAATGCAAATAATACACATAGTAAGCACTCAACAAATGTTTCCTGGATTGAAGTGTACCCTATACTCTATAATTAAACTAAACCACTTACTGTTCCCAAACACATCAACTCTCACCCAGCTCTCTTCCACAGCTTGTTTCTTCCAACTAGGTGGAACTCTCTCCCTTCTCTTTTCCCTTCTAGAAACCTTTCACTTCTTTCAAAGTTCATTTAAAATGCTTTTGCCTTCATGAAAGCTTTGCCTGTTCTCACACACTGAATTCCCTCTTTCCTTCCTTTAACTCCATCCTTCTTCTTCTCCTCCCCAACAAACACTAATTCTAGACCTCGGTCGTGACTTACACTGTACCTCGATGCAACCGTTCCATCAGACTGAAAGCTACTTGAATGCAATGTGAAAGGAAAATAAAAACTTGGGACCCTAATTTCACTATGCCAAAAGAAAAAAAAATTAAGCTGAAAGTTGAGTCATGCAAGAAGCTGCCTTACCTTTTGTTCCTAAGCAGATAGCTATAGATAAAAAGTTAAATATCTCTACAGGTTCTACGTTCACCTCTATGTTCACCTTATCTTACGTAAAGTGAGATTTACTGGGCGTGAGATGAACATTTAATTGACTATTTCCCTACCCGCTCCTTTCTTTGTGAATTCAGGAATGTGACCTTCCCCCCTCCTTTTCCCCTCCAGGCTGCTTTTCCCTTTTAAGTATTGAAGTTCTCAACTTGATCTTTGGGGAAAGGCACAGATCTGTCTCCTGGGTGCACGTCTTTAACCTTGGTAAAATAAACCTCTAAATTGATTGAAACCTGTCTCAGATACGTTTTGGTTCATAGCAACAACTGGGTCTTCCTCACTATTATCATCGCCATGGCATCTGACACTTGTTTTTTTCTCTTGGCATTCCATAAATATTGCTTGAACTACATGAAATATGTAACCACTCTACTCTGACGTCTATTCCATCCCTACTGGATCAGGCATAATGTCACTTGGGTATACAGGACCCTGCTTTTCCCATGTTCTACAATCAAGAAGATGAATTTTTAGAAAGTAATTTGGCTCTCTGTTTTTCCATTTTCTCCAGTTTTAGGGGGAAAAAAAAGTTAAAAACCTCTTTAGTTTTACCTTTACCTGGACAAGAATAAATATCAACCTATGAAGTAATTTCTACTTTATCTCTGAGAATCCTTACAGTTGCCCAAAGGCTCATAGCTCAATAAATATGCCCCTAGAAAATAAAGCCTTCTTGTCCTTCCTAACTCAACACCAATACAAGGTCTTTATGCTACTATTCTAAGGGAGGAAGAAAGAAAATGAAATATGTTCAAAAACTGAGAATAAATTAGCATCTCAATAAACTATAAAGCCAAATGCTGTACGTTTGGGTCAATCCGCTGCTTCTAAGTTAAACATTATTCATAATAAAAATGTAAAAACACCCAGCTAACTAGCATTGAGCCTGAACTCATTTTAAAATGAGGAAAAAAGCCTCTGAAGCTCCCTCCTTTTGATGCAACATACTGAGACAAAAAGATCATCATGAAACATGAAATAGAATGTACTTGGATTCTTCCTAGAAAGCCAGTTTGCCTTTATTCATTTCTACTCCCTTGAAATTTAGAGTTCCTAATGATTCTGGGAATAAGAGCACAAAGTCTAAGATCTTTCAGATACAAAAATAAAAACGATGAGATGATCAGGGACTGATCTTATTTAAAACATTCTCCATTGGCCCTGAGGTAAAGCAACCAAAATGAATAGTACAATTTTTTTTTCCATTGTGTTTGTATGTATGTGTGTGTGTGTATATATATATATATAAAAGCTACATACTGCAAATAAATAAATGACAGTAAAGTCAAAACCTGTCTAATAATGATATGTATAGTGAAAAATAAAATAAAGAAGGCCATCTCTACCACCACCCCACCTCTGCAATGTATTCTGGTCTAGATCACCTCTCTCCTGGTCATACTTCCAAGTTAAATTTGTAATAATTTGTCTTAGGAAATAGTAGCTCTCACAGATTTATTTCATACAAGGTAATATTTGTCTGAGCTAGAGATTGTTACATTTTGAACTTACTTCCAGAAGAATTATATTTGTTCATAAGGATGAATTAAAGAAATCACTGTAAAAAAAAAAAAAAGCAATTACAATCATTCTCTGTACTTAGCTTCACACACAGGAGGATAATGCCAGCACAAGTGATCCTAATTCTAAGCATGTGCTCTCCTTAGAAAAGTGAAAGAAAAAAACTTAGGAAAAAATTGAATCCTTGAATGTAATGAGACTTGGTAGCTCGAATATCACAAGCGTGCCACCTGAACAAATAGCAATTGAAAGGCCAACATGTTCTATAAATGTTTCTTAAATAAATGTTTTAAGTAAAATCACCTCAACTCTTAGGCATCAGAATTCTGGCGTTACTGGATAAGACTGAGAATAAGAGCCCTCCTTCCTGTTAGACTCTGAAAATGGGCAACCTAGGGGATGAAGAGGTTACTGATTTTTACTAAATTGGAACAAAGGGAAGAATCAAGAGTGAAGAAAACTGCACTGTTTATTTCTGGTTGCTTTGGGGCCAACCCAGTCATCCACTTTTTAGAACAAGTAGCCCAGTCAAACACCAGTACTGCTGCCTAAAGTTTCTCTGGCTCTGACTCTCCCTTTGTCTAACTTCTCCCACTGAGCATCCCTGGGTCAGCAGCAAACCTAGCAACTCAGACTCTCCCTTAGGAAACCTGGGCAAATCAGATTCTGTGGGAAGTCATTCTTAGGCCTCTACAGAGCTGCCAACAGAATTCTCCCTGCTGTTTCCTGAACAGGAGAAATGTAATGGAGTTCTACTCATATTATTGAAAAGGGCCTTCAAACAAGCAATCTGATTTTCAAAGGAGCATAGAATATCATGATTTTATTTAGGGAATTTACCTTAACAATATAAATTTACCCTCATCTAGAATATGCTCAACTGCCTCATTTTAAAGATGTTTCGACTGCCAAAGTCTCTTCCTTGTTTAAAACTAAACTCCCCGATCATTCCTTCAAACAACAGATATTTATTCAGTGCCTCTTATATCTCAGGTACCACATGGTCAGGATTCTTCTACCCACGGGAGGGGAAACTAGTTGTCCTGGAGATAGTACCTCCTAATGTATCTTATTAAACATTCCCATTCAACTAATGTGGAGAACACATGCCAGTGCCCACCTTTCCTTTGTTCCATATGTTTAGACTCATTCTTCTGCTATTAACTACATGAGTGCTATGATTGGTATGCTAGGCATTTTTTACCTTCATTTGTAGTAAGCACTGATTAAAAAAGAAAACAAAAAAAAAACAATGAAACAGGTTTACAAAGAATCCAGAAAAAAATCTCCAGGCCTGCCTATATACATGCCCAGCTACAGTTGTTCAGAAAGTGAACCCAGACAGTGGAACAGCCACCTCTGCATATCCCAGCAAATATAAATTACCTGCAAATAGAAGCAAACAAAAAGTTTCAACCAAAAAACTATGGATTTAGCAGCTTTACAAAACATTGTATTAGTTATGTCTTAAAGATAATTCAACTTTCTGCTATTGTAATCTGTAATAAAGAGAGACTATAATTATTTATAAAATTCAAATTCCTAAGAATAGAGGAGTAATGAAGGCTATTCCTACCAATACTGCAAAGCCACACACACAGAGGCTCACTCACTCTGCTATGTTGAGATAGCCACAGGAAGCTGCTGCATGAAGGGGTGTCCAGCCTTCGTTGTCTTGCTGGTTTACATTGGCTCTGTTCTCCACCAGAAACTTCACCATATCCAAATTTTCATCAATACATGCCTGAAAAGAAAAGTCCGTTCATTCATTCGACAAGTATTCACTGGGTTCCACTATGTGCCAGACGCTGCTCTGGGCATTGACAATGCCCAGCAATTCTAATAATACATTAATTTCTATTTCTTCCATTCTGTCTCCAGAGCATGACTTCTAGGCTTTGTGATCTTATACAAGCTCCTTAAATGTCTCTATGCCTTAATATCTGAACTGTGAAACAGTTTCACGTATAATGATACTTAATCTTATTTATAGTATTATTAGGATTAATTATGAAAGTGATTTCTAAAGTGCTATAAATGAATAAGCTGTTTCATCATTATGAAAAGGAAAGCATGTCACAAAACACTGATTTGTATATGAATTTTATTTTATTTCACTGCCACCTATTTGTCGCAGATGCTTATTAATTTTAAAAGAAAATAATCAGAGGATTGCCTGAAGCCAGGAGTTTGAGACCAGCCTGGGTAACAAAGTGAGACCCTGTCTCTATTATAAAAAAATTCATTCATTCATTCATTTAAAAAAGAAAAAATCACACAGGATCAAATGCAGTTTTTCTCAGTGGGAAGTTGTAGTTTACGACTCTAGAATTGCTAAATAAACCTTGCTTTGGTGAGAAATGGTAGGGTGATCATTTCAAACAGAAAAAATGTATTTTCATGTATTTTCTGAATGGCTTCAAACACTATGGCAAAGTATGCTTGCAGTTATGGATGGTTAGGAGTCTCATCTGCTCATTTCATGGTAGCAATTAGGAGACAGCAGAAACTTTTTGAATAAAGGCTTTAGGCTTACCATAAGACTAAAAGAAACAGTCACGAACAGCAATGAGATCTAAAAAAAACAAAAGGTCTTGACATGGCTACAGAATAAAAATGTGGTAGAAGGTCCACATGTGAAAATGGTAATCATTATCAAGGCTTCGATGGTTACAAAACCATTGGGATAATTCAGGACCAAGAAACAAATGAGACTCCCTTTTTAAAACTTGCCTTTTAATCCCCTCCTTTAAAAAACAGGCTAAAACTTCAGCTCAGGTAGAATTATCCAAATCAAAGGATTTTCATAATAATATTAAGACATTACTTGCATTTTCATTGTATTGACATTTACACTAATGATGCAAAAGCAATGGTGAGTAAAACTGCTGGTGCCTTAGCATGAAGCAAGACAATGGCATCAAAAACTACCAGCAGGCACTATATTCTTCCCCACCACATACAGTTAAAAAAATAAAAAAGAAAGCCAGTTTCACTTAAGAATAACCTTGAAGAGGCAGTAGAAATTTTTTAATATTCTATGTGAGAAAATGGAAAGTATACTTAAAGCACTTCTGCTGTATTTTGAGGTATGATGGTTGATTCTAGGAAAAAGCACCTAAGGCCAGGCATGGTAACTCATGCCTATAATCCCAACACTTTGAGAGGCTGAGGCAGTAGGAATGCTTGAGCCCAGGAGTTCAAGACCAGCCTGAGCAACACAGACTCCATCTCTACAAAAACATTAAAAATTAGCCAGGCATGGTGGCATGCACGTGTAGTCCCAGCTACTTGGCAGGCTAAGGTGGGAGGATGACTTAGGCCTGGGAGGTCGAGGCTGCAGTGAGCTGTGATCACTGCTGTCCAGCCTGGGTGACAGGGAAAGACCCTGTCTTGAAAACAAAAACAAAAATAAAAATAAAAACACACCACTTGTGCATCTGCTTCAGGTGTGAGATGAACTAGCCACTTTTTAAAATCAAAATAACACCATTTTTACTCAAAAGAATAACCAACAAATTGTGATAATTCAGACTTGAAAATGAACAAAGTAAGCCTGTCACTCCAGAGAAAATAATCAGTATGTGTTGCAACAAAATTCAACCATCCAAGTGAAGATAAGAATTCCGGAAACAGCTACCACCATGAGCTTGACAGCTTCACTTTTCTGATAAGGTCTGTCTGTCTATCAACAAATCTGATTTGTTGATATTATATAATGAAATGTATTTAGATTTGTAAGATCTCTATAACTCAATCAACCTGTATTTTCCAAATAAACAAATGCATGGTGTTAGAAAATCACGCATGAAGTAAAAGATTCATTTAAAGTACAAGTTAGACTAATGCGTTTTAATGTAAGAGAGTAAGAAAAGTCCATTGATATGGTTTCAGTTTCCACACTGCACGGACATTTAAGAAACTCATGTCTTAAACTACCATTTCCAAAACTTACATTTAAGAAACTATCAGGTTGGGTGTGGTGGCTCATGCCTGTAATCCCAGCACTTTGGAGGCCGAGGTAGGTGGATCACCTAAGGTCAGGAGTTTGAGACCAGCCTAGCCAACATGGTGAAATCTCATCTCTACTAAAAATACAAAAACTAGGCAGGTATGGTGGTGCATCTCAGCTACTCAGGAAGCTGAGGAATAAGAATCACTTGAACCCAGGAGGCAGAGGTTGTAGTGAGCCAGGATGGCACCCCTGCACTCCAGCCTGGGTCACAGAGAGTCTGTCTCAAAAAAGAAAAAGAAAAAGAAACAAACCATCACTTGTTGGAGTTTGGTATAATATCCAAGAAAAACATCTACAATTGTCTGAACAGACTATTAAATGGTCCTCCCTCTCCCTTTGAGAGGCCACATTTTATATACTTTCATCAAAATAATATATCACAACAGATTGAATACAGACATTAAAATAAATTTGTAAAAACGTAAAACAATATCATTATTTTTAATTATGTCATTTATATTAACATGTAAACAGCGTCATTGCTGCTTTAAATGACTTAATAAGTACATATTTAATAACTACATATTTTAAAAATTTCTCAGTAACATATAATAATCAATACAAACAAAGTCCTGGTTAAATTTTGGGAGTCCTAAATGATTTTTTAAGTATAAAGGAATCCTGAGATCAGTTTGATAACCACTGTCTTTAATCAAACATACCAAAAGATATTTCATGGTGATAATGAACTATTTAAATGGCAAAAGATTACTGTGGAAAGAATTAAAGTTAGAACTCTAGAGGGCCCTTGTAACTACAGGACTTATGTAGTACACATCATACCAAGAGAACTTACAGGAACTCCCTTCAGAGATAAACCTCATATCAATCCTGCCTAGAAGGGGATGAATGAAAAAAGGGTGATTTCATTTAGATGAAAATTTAATTAGATAACTTGGTGACAAACAGCATCTTTGTTATTTTTTTCCCAAAATATTTGATACTTCTTTTACAGTTACTGAGATTAGCTAAAAATGCCAATCTAGGTTTGATTTGATGCTATATAATATATTCCTCCAATCTGACCTTCTGGCCAATCTGACTTTTATAGCCAGTATTCATAGTGGTCTAGTTTTCAACAGCAGCTCCAGAAATTATATTTCTTCTATGATGTTTTCTTAGATTTATCAACTTCCACAAGTATATCCCATTCTTTACCATGTAAAATGTTTAATAATTTTTCATATTTACAAATAGTTCATAAGTATGCTTATCACTAAATTGGTCATATATTGTATGTCTGCCCATTTGCAATCCCATATGGCAAGGTCTAGCCAACTTCTCGCAGAGTACCTCACTAAAAACTGTAAATAAACATTTTTATTTTATTTATTTTTCTTTTTTGTAAATAAGCATTTTTAAGTAAAAAAAAATGGAAGAGGACACTTTCAAAAAGGTACTGAAGTCCAAGAAAAAAAAAGTATTTTAAAGGTTGTGCTAAAAACACTCTTTGCCCTTAGTAATACTCCTATATCAAGAAGGCCAAATGTGCCGTCTAAACCTGTGTAGGCCAGGACAGCTGGGTCAATTGCTTCTTGCTGGGTTGCAAAATTTCTTTGGCTCTGAAAGAACAATCTAAAAACTTAGCTCTAATGTCCACACCACTATCAAGCAGACTTTTAGAAGCCAATGTTTTCAAGATCATTCTTTGGCCTTTAAAGACAACAGCAGCCACATTCCAGAGGCCCTAAAATAAGTCCAGCTAGTCCAGGTATCAAATGGGAGAAAACTTATCTTTTCTCTTTCCTCCCCTCTTACTTCTTTCCTTTTCTTAATCTCCTTCACCTCATCACTACTTCAGTTCTCTTCTTTCAAATTTTGTGATATTGTGTCTTATAAATCTCAAATCCTTGATACAAAAAAATTTCTGAGACAGGGTCTCGCTCTGTTGCCAGGGCTAGTCATTAACTCTTGGGCTCAAAAAGCCTCTGTGTCAGCCTTCCAAGTAGCTGGGACTACAGCTACATGCCACTACAGCCAGTTTGATACAAAATTTTATGGGAATGACACTGTAAGGAAGTTACAACAACAAAACTAGCCTACTCTAAAAATGTAATTTAGCGATCATCAATCTGTGAAGAACCATCTTAGAGAAAATAAAGGAGGCCAACTGTCTAAATCATTCCCCATACCCTCCACAAAGTGAAGGATGGTATATTGTTTAAAACAGTTTTGGCTAGGCATGGTGGCTCACACCTGTAGTCCCAGCACTTTGAGAGGCCGAGGTGGGAGCATCGCTTGAGTCCAGGAGAACCTGTGCAACACAGTGAGATCCCATCTCTATTTGTAAAATAAATAAAAGCACCAGCTTTGGAGTCAGACAGACCAGGGCTTGCATACCAGCTCTGCTGATGCATACAACCCACAGTGGGGTATCTAACCTAACTATAAGCATATGTACTCATCTATAGTATTGGGAGTACCACCTGCCTTATAAGGTTTTGTAAAGATTAAAGGAGATAAGCCCTTGGAATTGTTCCTGACTTTGTTGTTGTTAAGGCAACAGTGTAACACACAGCAACTACCTCAAGGGGAAAAAAAAAAAAAAACCCAAAAAGTACTTATTCCTCACTGATCACAGCCCTCCCCACCCCCAGTACCTTACAGGAGGAAAGTAGTTTGGTTAAAAATGTCTTTGAACTAGCAAGATTCTGGAGCTTGTTTGTAAGTCTAACTACAGAAAATTCCCTCTCTAATGTTCAGAATCCCATGGGTTCTTAAATTCAGGAGCTATATGAATAAAATAGTATGCACCCAGTTAAGGTGGAAGAGAATCATCCTTGTAGGTAAGACCAATCAAGAGTTGTAGGACACTCACTCTCATTAAGCAACTTGGAATAACTGTTCTCTTGCTCTCTCTCTGGTTTTGTTTTTTGTTTGTTTGTTTGTTTGCCTCCAGAAGAAGGAATATGACTAAAGCATGGATAAGAGACTAAAGCATGGATGAGAGACACATAGTTCCTGAAAATCTTCTCCAGTGAATAACGACTAAATTTAGATGCCCTTCTGCCCACCCCATCTGCAGCTGCACTGCTGACTCATTCACAACTGAAGCATGGTAGATGAGCAGATTCGCCCACTTACAAAACTGTGTCCAGGGACATGAACTTCAACACCATGCCTCTACACAGCGCTATGCTAAACCTTCCAGAGAGATAGGTCTTTCCTTTTCTTGGGAAGCAGGCTAAACAAGCTTTTGATGTTACCCATGATAATGGGGAAATTCTTTGCATTTGACTTAGATTCCTTCTGATGTAGTTTAAGCCATTTCCTCCTATTTTGCATTCCTGAAGACATATCAAAATTTACTAAAGTAACAACATGTTCTAAGCTCCTTAAGAAATAGAGATATAACTTAATTACTAGTATAAAGGAACTATTTAGAAAAACTGCCAGGTAATAAATTAAAGCTTCCTAACATCAGCATGTCACATTTGTCTGGCAATGACAATCTCCAAGGAAAAATACTTGATTTTACCAATAATCTGGGGAAAGAGCACTGTGATCTCACTACTGTACCTGATATTGCTCTCTTCATATCAAAGGCAAAAGTGGCTGATGATCAATCAGGGCCAGGGTTAAATCTGGCAGTGCAGAGAAGGCCTCACAAAACAAAGCCTCCTCGGTTCCCAAAATAGCCTGCAACTGTTGCCAGCAGCAAGTGCCAGCTTTCAGAGCTGACCTTGCTGTTGCGTCTCAGAATATCACGAATACTACCTGCCTTGGCCTCAGAACAACTCTTCCCCATAAAACCCAGCTCCAGGTGTCTGGGCATATGTTACACTAGAAGCTGGGCTTAGTGCAGCCTAACACCTACTTGTTTGGATTTTTCAGCCCACGCTTTCCTTGATTTCAACAAATCATGTGGACAAAATTGTTGAGGGAGTATATCAAAAAACACTACCGAAAGAGTAAAAAGGCAGTCCACAGAGTGGGAGAAAATTATTTGCAAATCAGTGCTCACTTCGGCAGTACATATACTACAATTGGAACAATACAGAGATTGGCATGGCCCCTACGTAAGGATGACAAGCAAATTCATGAAGCATTCCATATTTTTTATAAGCAAAAATATATGTATGTAATAATTTTTTTAAATTTGCAAATCATATATCTATTAAGGGATTAATAGCCAGAATATATCGAGAAATCATAAAACTCAACAACAAAAAATAAACAACCAGATTCAAATATGGGCAAAAAAGATTTGAATGGACACGTCTCCAAAGATATACAAATGGCCAATGAGCACGTGAAAAAATGCTCAATGTCACTAATCATTAGGGAAATGAAAATCAAAACTACAATGAGATAGCACCTTATACCTATTAGGATGGCTATTATCAAAAAAACAAAATAAGTCTGTAGTCCCAGTTATTTGGGAGGCTAAGGAGGGAGGATCGCTTGAGCCCAGGTGATCAAGGCTGCAGTGAGCTATGATAGCACCACTGCACTCAAGCCTGGGCAACACTCAAGACCTGTCTCTAAAAATAAATAATAAAATATAAAAATAAAATTTTAGCATGCAAGGAAATATTTTTAAAGTGCTGGCTGGGCACGATGGGTCACACCTGTAATCTCAGCACTTTGGGAGGCCGAGGTGGGCGGATCATGAGATCAGGAGATTGAGACCATCCTAGCCAACATGGTGAAACCCCATCTCTACTAAAATACAAAAAATTAGCTGGGCGTGGTGGTGTGTGCCTGTTGTCCCAGCTACTTGGGAGGCTGAGGCAGGGGAATCGCTTGAACCCAGGAGGCGGAGGTTGCAGTGAGCCAAGATCGCGCCACTACTCTCCAGCCTGGTGACAGAGGAAGACTCCATCTCAAAAAAAAAAAAAAGTGTTAGCAAGGAATTAAAATCCTTGTGCACTGCTCAGGGGAATGTAAAATGGTATAGCCTCTATGGAAAACAGTATGGAAGTTCCTCAAAAAATTAAAAATAGACTTACCATTTCTATTTTCTATTCAAAAATAGGATTCTTCTGAGTATATACTCAAAATAATTGATGCCTGTCGTAATGGCTCATGCCTGTAATCCTAGCACTTCGGTAGGTTGAGGCGAGTGGACTGCCTGATCTCAGGAGTTCAGGACCAGCCTGGGCAACATGGCGAAACTTTGTCTCTACTGAAAATACAAAACATTAACCATGTGTGGTGGCATGCGCCTGCAATCCCAGCTACTCAGGAGGCTGAGGCACAAGAATTGCTTGATCCCAGGAGGTAGAGGTTCCAGTGAGCAGAGACTGTACTCCAGCCTGGGGGACAGAACGAGACTCTGTCTCAAAAAAAAAATAATAATAATAATAATAATAATAATAATAGTCATAATTGAAAGCAGGGTCCCTCAAAGAGGTATGTGTACACCCATGTTCACAGCAGCCTTATTCACAACAGCTACAATGTGGAAGAAACTGAAGAGCCCATTGATGGGTGAATGGATAAGTAAAACATGGTATATACATATAATGTATATATATACCAGAGGGAGTACGGCCCTGATAACACCTTGATTTTAAACTTCTGGCCTCCAGAACTGTGGAAGAATGATTGAATAATTTTGTTTTAGGCCACCAAGTTTGTATTAATTTGCTGCAGAAGCCACAGGAAACTAATAAACTTGCCATAGAATAGGGAATCAGGACCTAGAGAGTCTGCCATATCCTCAATCCTTACTAATAACTGAAAATCACAGCTGTAACTGATCCCTTCTTTGACGGACGAAAAGTGATCAATAAATTTATCATACGACTTTTTAAAAGACAACTACATTAAGTAGAAAGTTTTAGAAACTGTTTAACCAATCTCTGGCTCAAATAGCAAAATCCTGAAAGAACTAATCATGGTTCTCACATGAGGCATTTTACTGAAGGTATTCTGGCTGAGGACTGAAACTGGGATAGAAATACTGATTGATGAGGTCCCTGTGAAACCCAACATTTCTAAGTTCAAAGTCCCCTTGTCCCAACTAGGCGGCCAAGAAATCATATGCCAAGAAATTATACAGCTGTCCCTCAGTATCCATAGAGAACTGGTTGCAAGACTCCCTGCAGATACCAAAATCCACTGAGGGTCAAGTTCCTTAAATAAAATGGTATAGTATTTGCATATAACCTATGCACATCCTTTCAAATACTTTATATCATCTCTAGATTACCCAAAATGCCTAAAATAATGTAAATACTACATAAATAGTCATTATACTATACTGTTTTTGTTTGTATTATTTTTATCAATATTAAATTTTTATTTTTTATTTTTCCCAAATATTTTCAATCTGCAGTTGGTTGAATCCATGGATGCAGAATCCACAGATACAGACGGCCAGTGGTACAAATAAATTAAAGGTGATAAAGGACTCAGTAAATCTGGCAATCTCCACCATCGGATCTTAACTACATGAAGTCTTTAACCTATTAGTAGTTAAGATTGACTGATCCAGAGCTTGAGTCAGTCCTTCCAAGTACCTGTCTCTTCATTCCAATCATGATATAATATAACTATTGCTTAAGTAGGAATCATCACAGCAGTCTGCTCCAATATGACAGGTGACCCCAGCAACTGTCTGTACTGTGTGAAAGACTCATAACCCCATTGGCAGAGACAGTTTGGCTCTCAAATGGTGAGAACTATATCTGATTATGTACTCAGTGATCAGGCAGGCTCTGGACACAGAACTGTACCTTGTCAAGAGAGACAGCCAAGAGAGCAGAAGTAAAGAATTTTCCATGAAGTGTGATACTGATTAAGATTTTGTTCTCAGTAAACTGGCATATTACCTCAAGACTGCAAATGCTTACAAGTTGGGACCAAAGAACATCTTCCTTCAAGTAAGAGCAAGCATCATATTGCCTAAGGGTTAACAGTACTTACGTGTCAAAAATGTGTTCATTTTGGATTCTAACAAGCACTTCGCTTCAAATAACTTTTCCCTCAATCTTCTCTATTCCCCATGCTTTTATTCACCTAAATGAAGAAAAACTCATTCGGCTGTCTTACAATTTGGCAACTTTTGCACTATGGTTATACATGTCTGATCTCTTATCATCAAATCATGTTTTTTGAAAGTTGAGGAGAAAGAAGATGAAGAATGAGATCAGAAAATGAAATCTGCATTTTCTCAAAGCTCATGAGTCATCTTCAAACAGAAGTTGTATGTTCCAGTCTCCAAATCTCTACTTTGTTACTCACTGATAATTATAATTTTGAGGAATAAATGTGGCCTACTAATTGTGATAAAAATCCCAAGTATGACTTTCTTTCAGATCAAAGGTGAGATAGCTGAGTAACTCTGACACTTGAATATAAGAAAGTCCTGTTGAAATTGCCTTCTTACAAATTCTGCACATAAGAGCTAAGACACACTAAGTAATGGAATGATACACCTTTACAGACTTGATCAAAGACATTCCTTGGAAAAAGTCTATTATAACAAAGCAGTAAAGGAAAAAAAGAATATGGAAGCTGGAGAGATAAGCATTAGGACTTTTCATGTTACAGATAAGAAACTCAGCCTTGGAAAAGTTAAATGATTCTTATTTAAGGTCATATATTCAGTCACAGAACCACCTAAATGCTTTCTATCTACCAATTTAGAGGTGTCCGAAATAGAGTTCATGGCCAGGGTCAAGAAACTACTTGCTTCATGGAACATTTTCAATGCTTAATACCATCTCCCTAAAAATAGTTTTATTTCAGTATATACAGTGTTAACTGATATTAGTCTACACCTCCAAAAATTTTATATGAGGAATGTGGCCAATTGGTCAATTTAGGTTGGTTACTCCTAACTAGATTAAATGCAAAACACAAAGATCTCATTAAATTGCTTTGGTTACCACTCTGTTTATTAGCATGAGTCTGGATTAGAAACCTCCTTCCTATCTTGGCTACCTGTCTAAATCACAGCCCCCCAATGGTCTACCCTGCTGCCAAGTTGGCATGTACAGTAAATTGTTGTCCCATGGAGAGGGATTTTTCTATTTAACTCCAGATCACTCTGTGCCCATAAACAAGTGTTTCACAAGCCACAAGAGCACAGCCTGAAAGCTACAGCATGGGCAATGCTCCACAGCTATTAAGTAAGTCCAGGGAAAAGAAGGAAGGCAATTCTGGGATCTGAGTTGAGTAAGGAGTGAATGCCACAAAGAAATTACAGGCAGTTTAAATCTGCAGAAAGTATAAATCAGCACACCAAATATTATCCCTAAAAGGAGATATTAAATAAAAGGTTATTATTTTTCCCAGCATATTTTCATTGAGTTTTATATAGTCAAAGCTAATAATATATTATTAGTCCATAACACTTATTGTCATGTCCTCCCAGAGGTAGAGTACTACATGGTAGAAGACATGAGAGAAAGCAGTTAAATAACCCTACGCAGTACAGTATACAGTTAAGAGCACAGACTATGAAGTAAGACTTCCTGAGTTCAAATCCCAGGTCTACCAGTTAAGTAGTTTTGTGTTCTCGGAACAAGTTATTTCGTCTGCTTCGGGTTCCTCATCTGTTAAATTATCATACCAATCATAAGAACTACTTCATGGGGTTACAATTAGGATTAAATGAGCTAATGTACATAAAAACACTTCATGCCTGGCACACAGTTAAATGTTATGTGTTAGCTGCTATTATTATATTACCCTTGTATAACCTCCAGAGTTAACAAGGGACCCTCCTTTCTACACAAGAGCAAAAACGATATACTTAAACATAAATATAGTTCTACATAAGTAATGTTATACTTAAATATAAATATGAGCTCTATGTAAGTTCCTGTACATGTAAACAAATCACAGTCAGGTTTCATTCATAAGAGATGAAAGTTAATTAAAGCTAGGATTAGAGGAAAGGAAAAACAATGGGCCAGGGCTCCTATAGCTGACTCCTATAGCTGGTAAAGGAAGTTGAGGGGCTTTAGACTGCGTTTTACCATAACAGAGTCACTGGCTGCTGAGGGTCCATCAAGTCTAACAGTTAGCACAAGCAGAAAATCTAAGAAGATAAAGTTCTCGATCTGACACTGACTCACATTACCAAAGAACAGGTTAAGAATTTGTCCCAGTAATCAGTGTTCCCTGACTGTAATGTGCATTTCCATTTATTCACATAACAAATATTTACTAAGGCCTGTACTATGCCAGACATGGTTCTCAGGTAGAGATGCAGTAATAAAAAATGATTAAGACTTTACCATTTAGTGGTGGAAAGAGACATGTAAATGATACAATGCAACAGAAATAATCACTAATATAAAATGAGAGATAAGTACAAAGTGTTGTAGTGCAGAGTACGAAGTTGCTAACTTGGTCCAGGAGTGACAGGAAAAATCTCCCAGTATAAACATTATTTGGGCTGGGTGCGGTGGCTCACGCCTGTAATCCCAGCACTTTGGGAGGCCAAGGTGGGCAGATCATAAGGTCAGGAGATCGAGACCATCCTGGCTAACACAGCGAAACCCAGTCTCTACTAAAAAAATACAAAAAATTAGTCGGGTGTGGTGGCACACGCCTGTAGTCCCAGCTACTCAGGAGGCTGAGGCAGGAGAACCACTTGAAGCTGGGAGGTGGAGTTGCAGTGAGCCAAGACGCATCACTGCACTCCAGCCTGGGCGACACAGTGAGACTCCATCTCAAAAAAATAATAATAAAAATTTTAAAAATAAAAATAAAAATAATTATTTGAGTTATAAAGAAGAAAGAGAACACTGAAACAGCAGCAAATGAAGAGATCTGAAGCAAAAAGAATAACATAGGCAAAGATCGGGAGGAGAGAGAAAATGTCCATTTTTTGGAATAGTGAGAATTCTATGCATGCATAGACTAAGAAAGGGGTGGGGACATGCATAGAAATTTAAGTAGGGCTTCATTTGCCATACTGAGAAATTGGAACTTTACCCTATAGGCTAATGGAAAATAGAGGGAATTGTGGCTGGTAGGGTACGTTGACAGTCATGAAGGTCCCTATATCCCATCCATGATAAAGAGTTTCACTCACCTTTATCCTGAAGACAACAGGGAGGTATTGAGGTTTTTAAACCAGAGAGTGATACTATCAGAATTGTATCTTAGAATGATAATTACAGTGGGAATATGAAGATTGAACCACTGGGAGGGAAAACTCATGAGAGACACCAGTGAGGAAATTGTAATCCAGGCTAGAGAGGATGAGGTCTTGAAGTAAGGTACTGGCAGCTAAGACACTGGGGAGGACATGGATTTCAGAAGTACCCCTGAGGTAGAATGAACTGAACGGGGTCACTTATTAGAATGTCAGTGGTGAGAAAGGATAACATGGAGATTGTTAAGAGCTTAGGACTGTGGGTGAATTGTGACACCACTTAGACAAAACAGGGAATATAAGGAAGTCTTAGAAGTCTTTTCTGTTTCTGATTCCCAACTAGTGCTAATTTCTCTTAAAGCCTAAGTGACTTACACTCAGGAACTATATTTGAGCAGCAAACTAACAAGTACCGTTGCCCTTTCCATATTAAATAATCCTAAAGTGAGCCTAGAGAAATCAGTGCCAACCAGCCCAGCCTCACAGCTGTTCCCTGCCCCACAGCAAAGTCCTGGTTGGGTCAGTGTCATGAATACCATGGCATGGGGCTGGCAAGGCATTACTGTACAGCAGCCCACACAACAGGGGAATTGAGGTTACAGTATAAGGTCTCTGCTACAGCTGAAATCTCTTTAAAGGCACGTGTTAGTGATAACAATGGTAACTTTACAACTCAGAGGACACCCCCAATTTCTTCTCGAAAATTGAAATCTTTGGAATAGAAAATGAGTTGGTAAATCAAAAATAGACTGTTTGGCCCATATGGTATTTTAAAATTAAAGATTTTTTTGCACACAAAAATTCTATATTTGAAACTCCTTTTAAAAAATTAGATTACCTTACAACACTGGGGCCAGATTCCCACAAAGCAACAACTGGTTGGAGTTGAGTGGCAGCCGCCTTCTTTAGGCAGAACATGCATTTCTCAGTGCCCTAGGCCCCATCTCTCTCTACTGTGTTATACCAAGCCTGCTTTATTAATTTATATTACCTGCCCATCCCCTTTACTTATTTTCCCAAACAATTTTATTATGAAGATGTTCAAACACAGAAAAGTTGAAAGAAGTTCACAGTGACCCACCCCACCGCATATACCCACACAAGCTATCGTCCACTATTAATGTTGTACTTGCTTTGTCATGTATGCATCCTTTCATCCATTCATCCCATTTCAGACATTAGTAATAATTTCTCCAAATACTTCACTATAAACTAGAGTTCAATACCTCTTTACAGTATTATTTTTCTTTTGAAGTAAAATTTACATATAGTAAAAAGCATAAATATTAAGTACACATTCATTAAATTTTGACAAATGTCTGTATATGTTACCCCTCATTGTAAGTGTTTGAGTTGCATCTCTCAGGCATCTGACTCCTTGGACAGAGAATTGTTTTTCTACATTGCTCTGACCTAAGCATTGTCTGAGGCCAAGGAAATGCTGGCTATGAGCAGAAACATAGTTGACCTCTCTTAAAGCTGCACCTTGTTTCTGCTAGGCCTTAACAGTCCAAATCTGGGTATAATCAATTTTGGATATCTGATAATGTAAATTCACTATTGAGACTGAAAACAGAAGACACACTAGAGATTAAGACTTTAGAAATCTAAATAACTTGTTTTTTTCCCGAAAGCATCAAGCACAATGATACAACAAAACATGGCCTATAGTTCAAACCTCAGACTGCTACGTCCTAGAAGAAGGGAAGTAGAATGAAAAATACAAACCAATAAATAACACAAACATCCCTTGAGGTCACAAATAGAAGAGTTAGATTCCACTCTCCCTGACTAGCTTAGTGGTAGTACCAAGCTAACAAGAAAAGCTTCTGTGATTTGGTTGGTAAGAGAAGGCATTCCTAAGCCAAGGAAAATATCAGGAATAGCAGAAAGGTAGAAACCTCATGTTCCAAAAGTAGAATATGGACAGGTAAAAACCTGAAAGGGACTCAAGATTCACTGTTAAGGCAAAGACTTTCCACACAGCCTGGCAAAGCAATGGCATCCCTTTATGTAAATGAAAATGAGAAACGCCCCCTGTCTCCTTTGACGGTAAATGCTTACTTATCTGCAATCAAATCCCAGCCTGCTGGAGCACTTCGCTGGCAGGGTGCTCAGACTTAGGTGAAGCTTGCCAAGACAGAAAATTTCAGATGCTCTCGCAGAGGCACCAAAGGTTAAGGAAAGAGTGTGTGTTACCTTGCTTTCAATCTGTCTCAAATGTCTCATTTATAGAGTGTCCTCAAGCCCAAACTCTGAACAACTGTGTATGTAGGACAGAAGTAGGGGAGAAATTTCAGAACAGAATGGAAGATGTTATAAGATGCTGTACAGGCAAAAGAGTCTGACTTTAATGTCACAGCCCATCCTAATCTTTCCACAGCTAAGTTTCCTAGCTATACAAGAGAAACACCAAATTTAACCTTTTTTTAATTTCAGGGTTGATGTGAGGACACAAGATGACAAATAAGAAAAGAGACTTTTAAAAAGATAACTAGTACATAACTCCAAGTATTGCTATTAACGTATGATATTCTTCGTGTTAATTAATAAAACAAAATATACTGTGAGGCAGTAGAGTGCATTGATTTAGAGCAAACTTTCTCTGTAAAGAGCCAAATAGAAAGTACTTTATTTGAGAGACCAAGGTGAATGAATTGCTTGAGCCCAGGAGTTCAAGACCAGCCTGAGCAACATGGCGAGAACCTGTAACTACAAAAAAAAAAAAAAAAAATTTAAAATTAACCAGGCATGGTGGTGCATAACTGTAGTCCTAGCTACTCAGGAGGCTGAGATGAAAAAATTGCTTAAACCCAGGAGGTCAAAACTGCAGTGAAGTATGATTGTGCCATTATACTCCAGCATGGGTGACAGAGCCTGACCCTGTCTCTAAAAAAACAAGAAGAAAAAAGAGAAAAAAGAAAGAAGTACTTTATGCTTTGCAGATCATAGTCTCTTGAAACATTCAACTCTGTCATTATAATTTAAAAGCAGCTATAGACAGTACTAAACCAATGACTATAGCTAGGTTCCAGTAAAATTTCATGGATACTAAAAATCTGAATTTCATATAAGTTTCACATATCACAAAATATATTACTTCTTTTTCAGCTAATTAAAAATGCAAAACTATTTTTGGCTTATAGGTTGTACAAAAACAAGCAGTGAGCAGGATTTGGCCCATGAGCTATAGTTTGCTGACCCCAATTTAGTGCATTGGCCAGAAAGTTTGAATTCAAATGCCAGCTGTGGAACTTAATAGCTATAAGACCTTGTATTAGTTACTTAACTTCTTTCTGCCTCAGTTACCCCATCTATAAAATGGAAATAACAGTAGTATTTATTTCTCAGTATTATTATGAAGATTACATAACTTTGTACGGGCACAGCAGTTGGAACAGTGTCTGGCACAACTTAACTGCTCGTGCATATTGCTGTTAGCTATTATAAACCATTTCCATAACAATCTCTAACAATTCTGCAAGTGTGCCACACTCACATGCTGTTTCCTCTGCCTGGAATGCATTTTCCTGCTTAGAGCTTCTATGTGGCCTGAAAGACTTAGTTTAAACATTACCTTCTCTATGAAGCCTGCCTTGATTATTCTTCTCATCCTAGCAGATACTAGCTACTACCACCAGTTTCCCATTACCTATTGTAGTATATTGGATTTTATTGTAGTTATCTTTGATAGGTCAAATTCTCAGCAAGACTCCTTGTAAGTATGTAATAGTATCCCCAGAGCCCAGAATAGCGCTCTACACACACAAAGAATGTATTTGCTTAATGATATTAACAATACAGAAAACAAGCTAATACATTAATAACGAGGATAGAAATCTCCTAGTTATGTGCCATAAAAAGGAACAGAATCATGTCCTTTCCAGCAATATGGATGCAGCTGGAAGCCATTATCCTAAGTAAATTAACACAGGAACAGAAAACCAAATTCTCCATGTTCTCACTTATAAGTGCGAGCTAAACATTGGGTATTCATGGGCATAAAGATTGCAACAGTAGACACTGGGGACTACTAGAGTGGGGAGGGAGGGAGAGAGAAAGGGAGAGGGGCCAGGGATGAAAAACTAACTGTTGGGTACTATACTCACTAACTGCGTGATGGGATCAGTCATATCCCAAACTTCAGCATCACATGATATACTCATGTAACAAACCAGTACATGCACCCCCTAAATCTAAAGTTGAAATTATAAAAAATAAATGAAATAAGATCTTTTTAACCCATCATCAAGGAAAAACACATCGGCCGAGCACAGTGGCTCACACCTGTAATCCCAGCACTTTGGGAGGCCGAGTTGGGCAAATCACGAGGTCAGGACATCGAGACCATCCTGGCTAACACGGTGAAATCCCATCTCTACTAAAAATACAAAAAATTAGCCGGGCACAGTGGTGGGTGTCTATAGTCCCAGCGACTCAGGAGGCTGAGGCAGGAGAATGGCTTGAACCCAGGAGGCAGAGCTTGCAGTGAGCCAAGATCGCGCCATTGCACTCCAGCCTGGACGAAAGAGCTAGACTCCATCTCAAAAAAAAAAAAAAAGAAAGAAATCAGGCCAGGTGCGGTGGCTCACACCTATAATCCCAGCATTTTAGGAAGGCAAGGAGGAAGGATTGTTTGAGACCAGCTTGGACAACAAAATGAGACCTCGTCTCTACAAAAAATTAAAAAATTCTCTGGGCACGCTAACACATGCCTGTGGCCCCAGCTACACAAGAGGCTAAGGCAGAGGGATCGCTTAGGCCCAGGAGAACAAGGCTGCAGTAAGCCATGTACGCACCACTACACTCCAGCCGTAGGTGACAGAGCGAGACCCTTTCAAAAGAAAAGAAAACAAAAGAAAAGAAAAAAAATCTCCTAGTTATATGACAAATGTGAATATAATTAAATATGAAAATAATTTCTAATATCCTATTTTGAGTAAAATTGACCATGTTAATATCCATCCCCAGGCATATCCAGTGAGCATCCAGAGTTTGTCTTGGTACTATTATTAGTTGGTAGCAGATATCTTAGAATCCACACACTGATCATCACAACACTAGCTTTTAGAGATTCCAAAGCTCATCTCCCACCTGAATTTACAAAAAAATCTGTGTTTAGTAGTGAGGGGAAAAGGAAATAAAATAATGAAATGTGAAATTTCCACCAATATAACAATGTATATAGCAAAAAGCAAGAAGTTAACAGAATGAAAGCCCTTTTCTGAGCCTGCTCTAAAACTCTTAAGGAAATAGTTAATCATCAAAAGGCTTCACCAAGGCCATTGAGAGAAGTATGCTTTCTCAGCTAGTCAGGATTCTAACTAAAACAGAGTTACTTGGGCAACCTAAGACATTACCCTTGCCACTCTCAACCTGCCAAGGGTGTTGTGCCCCTTTGCTTAGACTTCTGCCAGGCAAGCTATGATACTGTGCCCAAATGATCCTGTGCCAGACACAGCAATCCCTCTGACAGAAGGTTCCTTGTGTCTACTAATTCGAGGCTAACCAGCATGCCTGGCATACTGTCTCTGAAAAAAATCAAAGCTGTTTTGGGAGAATGGGTTAAAGGAGGAAGGGAACTCCAACAACTAAATAGTGAATATCTTCCAAAAGGCAATTTAATATCATCAAAATCAATATAATGCTATAATAATGAAGAGAGTCCAGTGAAGATTCAGATCGCAGCCCCTAGGTGACACTAACATGGCAGTGAGGATGAAGTAGGAGCTTTCCATTTTCTAAGTTTTCTAAGTTAATGTCACATATGTAAAAATCCCAGCTGTTTGCTGTGGAAATAATGACATCAGAATCAGTTTGTCCTTGGGTTTTTGGTTTTGCTTCTTTTGTTTCCAACGTGTGTGTGCATATGTGTGTAATACACTGGCTGAGAATTATCCATTTTTCCAGAGGTCTATTTCCCTCTTGCAGAGCATGAGATCATATACTATGAGAATCTGCCAAATTTAAGGAATTTGGCAAACTGTCGCCTAAAAAAATCAAACATATAGAAAATACTTTTTAGCTGGGTGTGGTAGCGCACGCCTGTAGTCCCAGCTACTCGGGAGGCTGAGGTGGGAGAATCTCTTGAATCCGGGAGGTGGAGGTTGCAGTGAGCCAAGATTGCGCCACTGCACTCCAGCCTGGGCAACAGGGCAAGACTCCATCTCAAAAGTAAAAAAGAAAATATTTATGTTAGGACTATGCTGTATTCTTGCCAATGCCATTGTTATTACTACTACCATTGTTATCATGATTTTCTTCGGTGCCAGAAAATACCTTCATGTATAGTATTTAATTATTGCTGAATTTGAACATTCTCATAATTGCTAACTCATGGGATAGTAACTTTAGACACACTATTATCAACAATTTTTTTCTTCCAACATATTATTTTAATATATCTGATTAAAAGGATTGGGTTTTCTTATATTTTAGAGCTAGATTAATTTCAATGGAATAATATAAGTTATAATGCCATCCTTTCTTCCAAAAAACTCAAATTTTAAATATATCCCCATGTGTCTTCCCAAAAGTCCTCTAAGGAAGGGAGAGGTTGAGGAATATCATAATACTGGTGACAGCAGCCAATATTTTTCTGGTCTATTTGAAGCTGGGCATGTGGACAAGACCTGGCAAGAGAGTAGTGTGAAAAGACAGCCTACCACAAAGCTATGAGAAATTCTAGCATTTAAAAACCATGTAGGAAAGGATAAGCAGGCAAAGGTGGTAATAACCAGAGAAGAGAAAAGAAGAAGAAATTTGTCATGGAAGCCATAGGATGAAAGGGTTTCAAGAAAGAGAGAGTGGTTGATGTTGCTAACAGCCAAGTAAGCTAAAGAAAGGAAATGTCAGAATTAGTAATGTAAAGGTCATGAAGGACCTGAGCTTGAAGTGTTTCAGTGCAGTAATGGGGCAAGAGCAAGATAAGAATGGAATGAAGAGTGAAAGGAAATGAGAGCATTGATAAGTCTTGAAAAATGTGGCTAAGAGAGGGAGGAAAGAGACAGAGTGATATATGGAGGCCAGGAAGGGGTCATAAAATGTTGTTGTTGTAAAATGAAAGAGACTTGAGCATGTTTAATTACATTTGGAAGCATTCACACGAAAAGAAAAGGTTGGCAAATAAGGTTGGATAGCGTGAGTTTAAAGAGAAAGGCTCCAAAACAAAGACAGAAGGATTAGCCTTAAATGGGAAAAACTCTCCACTGCAATAGGAGGGAAGGAAAAGAGAATGCCTCAGACATAGGTAGAGTGGTTTAGAGATAAAATTTGAGCCTGGGCAACATGGTGAAACCCCATCTCTACAAAATATACAAAAATTAGCCAGGCATGATAGCACGCACCTATAGTCCCAGCTACTTGAGAGGGTGAGGTGAGAGGATCACTTGAGCCCCAAAGGCATGGCTTGCAGTGAGCCTAGCCTTGCAGTGTGACACTGCACTTCAGCCTGAGTGACAAAGAGAGACCTTGTCTCAAAAAAAAAAAAATAACAAATAAGAAATTCCCATCTAATTTCTCTGTTTTCTATCCTATCTATGAAGTAGCAGTAATCACAGTAGTAACAGAGGTAGTGGTAGGAGCAATAATATAAGTTAATATTTATTAAGGGCTTACTATATATGGGTGAAACACTGCCCCATATATGTTAATTCATTAAATCCTCCTAGCAAGCTAATAAGATAAATATTACTATTATTATTATCATCATCATCATTTTTAGAAGATTAAGTAACATGCCCAAGGTCACATGGCTAAAAACTAACGAGCCAGCATTCAAATCCAATCAGTCTAGCTCCAGAGCATAATTCTGAACCATTTTATTATACCAATTCTAAATTTAACAACCTACAGGGCAGTAGAGACTTTCACAAGTCTCATGTTAAAGTACTTGTTAAAAGGGTTTTTTTGGTGCAGTGATAAAGACAAAAGCCAGATCAGAGTGGTTGTGGAGGAGGAAGCAAAGCAGTAGGAGGTGATATCGACTGTTAAGAAAAAGGGAGGAAGTAGAATGGTCAGAAGGGTGAGGAGCATACAGAAGAATGAAATGACCATTCCAGAGAAATGAGTGAGTTGGCCAGGGACACACGACTGGGTTTCCACACAATGGAAAGGATCTATTTGAATTTGGTGACCATGTGGTTATTCATGGTCACCAAATTCAAATAGATCCTTTAAAGAAGTAAATGGGAAAAAGAATTGGAAGTCCCAATTAGAACTGGTTATAATAGCAGTGATTGAACTAGCAATTCCATATTATGGCCAAAAAGCCAGATGCATTAGAGGAGTAGCAGATATAGGTGAAATTTGTGTCATGGGTACAACTGTGGAAATGGGTGACAGAGCAAGGTGGAGGGAAAAAATCACCCAAATGAGAAACATTTTCAGGAACAGTCACCCAAGTGAATGTTGGATGATTTGATAGCAAAATGAGATGGAGAGTAAGTTGTGAGCTAAGTCTTTGATGAATGAGGGGGTTAAAATGTGGCATGAAAATCAAAGGAGCAGCGGTATTTTATTTTTATAAGACGGTATAGGGAATAATGCTCAGGAAGTGACAATGGGGAACAACATGGTCCTAATACTACTTCCTAACACTCAGTTGTGTGAGACAAATGAAACCTAAACCACTTGAGAGGGCTTAAGTCTATGACAATAGCAGAACTAACACTGTGGGTTTCTAACTTCCAAACCAAAACTCCATCCACTATCAGGTATACTGTAGCCTTTTTCTTCAAATTAATTTTCTTTCTTTCTTTCTTTTTTTTTTTTTTTTTTTTTTTCCCGGAGAAAGGGGGCCTGCTTTGGGTGCCTAGCATGGGTGGTCTCGATCTGACCTCGTGATCCGCCCGCCTCAGCCTCCGAAAGTGCTGGGATTACAGGTGTGTGCCACCACGCCTGGCCATCTTTCAGAATTTTTAAAAGTGTAAATGGGGACATATTACATGTACTTCAGTGAGTTTTTCTTTCTATTTACAATATTCTTATAGAATGTTCTTGTGTAGTGTTAATACAGGTTTATGTAGGTCCTCTTTTGACTTTTATTTATTTATTTTTTAGAGACAGGGTCGTGCTATGTTTCCCAGACTGGTCTGAAACTCCTGGCCTTAGGTAATCCTCCTGCCTTGGCCTCCCAAAGTGTTGGGATTACAGGAGTGAGCCATCATGCCCAGACGTGGGTCTACCTCTTTTGTTCATAACAGCAAAAGATTTCCATACTGTGAATATCTAACCATTCCCCCATTTATATAAATTTAGGTTTTTCCTAATTTTTTTTTTACTATAAACAAGGAATAAAAGAACATTTCTGTACATACACCTTTCTGTACATGTGCTAGAATAAGGAAAGAAGTAAAACTTAGGAGCCAAATTATCTGCATATATTTTTATAAATTCTGCCAAACTGCCTTCTGAAAAGGCTTTGCCCTTTTACAAGACAGTTAAGTGTACCCATTTCCCCAATTCCATATCAATATCTATGCTTGAAAGAACTAATTCTTTTGGTTCAAGGAAAAAAAAAGAACTAATTTTTAAATTTCTGTTAAAGAATTGAACAACAACAAAAGAAAAACACGAGTGTTTCAATTTGCATTTTGCTAATTAACAGTGAAATCTGAGAAGTTTCTCATGTGTTTTGAAATTTTTTTAAATGTTAAAACAGCTTTACTGAGATATAATTCACATACCACACGACTTGTCCATTTAAAGTATATAATTTCAGGCTGGACACAGTGGCTCACTCTTGTAATCGCAGCACTTTGGGAGATCAAGGCAGGTAGATCACTTGAGGTCAGGAATTTGAGACCACCCTGGCCAACATGGCAAAACCCTGTCTCTACTAAAAATACAAAAAAATTGGCCAGGCTTGGTGGTATATGCCTGTAGTCCCAGGCCCTTGGGAGGCTGAGGCATGAGAATCACTCTAACCCGAAAGATGGAGGTTGCAGTGAGTTGAGATCGCACCAGTGCACTCCAGCCTGGGCAACAAAGAGATACACTGTCTTTGGAAAAATAAATTAATTAATTAAATTTAAAAAATATAATTTCAAAGGCACTTTTTTTTTTTTTGGATTATAGTCATAGATAAGTGAAACCTTCACCACAGTCAATTTTAGAAAATTGCCATCATCTCAAAAAGAAGCCCTGGGGTCAGGCACAGTGGCTCACACCTGTAATCCCAGCACCTATGGGAGGCCAAGGCAGATGGATCACTTGAGCTCAGGAGTTTGAGACCAGCCTGAGAAGCATGGTGACACCCTGTCTCTAGCAAAAATACAAAAAATTAGAAATTAGCCAGGTGTGGTGCGGACCTGTAGTCCCAGTCACTTGGGAGTCTGAGGTGGGAGCATCACTTGAGCCCAGGAGGTGGAGGTTGGAGTGAGACAAGATTACACCATTGCAGTCCAGCCTGGGAGACAGAGTGAGACCCTGTCTCAAAAAAAAAAAAAAAGAAAGAAAGAAAAAAAAAGAAGTCCTGTATCCTCTAGCTGTTGCTCCTTACCCTCCTATCCTCCCTTCTCCTATCCCTAAGCAACCACCAACCTACTTTCCCACTCCAGAGATTTCCCTATTCTGGACTTCCACATAAATAGAATCATATAATATGTAGACTTTTGTGACTGACTTCTCTTAGCATATGTTTTCAAGGTTCATCCAAACTGTAGCATGAATCAGTATTTCATTCCTTTTTATGGCTAAATAATATTCCATTGTATGGATATACATTTTGATTATCCATAAGTTGATGAATATTTGGGTTGTGTCCACCTTTGGTTATTATGAATAATGCTGCCATAACATTTTTGTGTAAGTTTTTGTATGGATATGTGTTTTCATTTATCTTCAGTACACCTAGGAGTACAATTGCTGGTATGGACATATGTTTTCATTTATCTTGGGTGTACCGAGGAGTAGAATTGTTGGATCATACGGTAACTCTATGCTTAATTGTCTGAGGAACCGCCAGACTGTTTTTCAGTGGCTGCCCCATCTTACATTTTTACCAGTAGTATATGAGAGCTCCAATTTCACCACACCTTCACCAATACTTGTCATTATTTGACTTTTTGGTTCTAGTCATCCTAGTGGTTACAAAGTGGTATCTCATTATGGTTTTCATTGCATTTCGCTGATGACAATTGATGTTGAATATCTTTTCAGGTGCCTATTGGTCATTTGTGTATCTTCCTTGGAGGCATGTCTATTTAGATTATTTGTCCATTTTGGGATATTTTGTCTTATTATTATTATTATTATAAAGTTTATTTATTATTATTAAAGTTCTTTATATATTCTAGATACAAGTCACTTACAAGATATATAATTTGCAAACATCTCTCACTCTGTGGGTTGTCATATCACTTTTTTTTTTTTTTTTTGAGACAAGGTCTCACTCTGTCACCCAGGCTGGAGTGCAGTGGTACGATCTCAACTCACTGCAAGTGATGCTTCCAGGTCCAAATGATCCTCCCACCTGAACCTCTAGAGCAGCTGGGACTACAGGTGTGTGCCTCTATGCCTGGCTAATTTTTCAAATTGTTTGTAGAGATGATGTCCTGCTATATTGCCCCAAGCTCGTCTTGAACTCCAGGACTCAAGTGATCTACCTGCTTTCTCGATAGTGTCCTTTCAAGTATTTTAAAGCTTTTAGGCCAGGAGTGGTGGTGGCTTATGCCCGTAATCCCAACACTTTAGGAGGCTGAAGTGGGAGGATCAGTTGAGGCCAAGACGTTGAGACCAGCCTGAGCTCCAAAGCAAAACCCATCTCCAAAGAAAAAAAAAAAAAAAAAAGGCTGGGTGTGATGTCACACACCTGCAGTCCTTGTTACTTGGGAGGTTATGGTTAGAAGATCACTAGAGCCCAGGAGTTTGAGGTTGCAGTGGGCCATGATCACACCACTGCACTCCAGCCTGGGCAAGAGAGTGAGACCCTGCCTCTTAAAAATAAATAAATAAAGCTTTTAATTTTTATAAATTCAAATTATTTTTTCTTTTGTTGCTCATGCTATGGTGACATATCTAAGAATCTTTTGCTAAATCTGAGGTCATGGATCCAATTTGATAGCTCATCAGTAAAATTCCATCAATTAATCAATGCGAGGTCATGGAAAACATTACCGCTATGTTTTCATCTAAGAGATTTATAGCTTTAGCTTTTACATTTAGGTCTTTGATCTATTTTGAGTTAATTTTTGTATTTCCCCAGTGAATGGTCTTGGTACCTTTGTCCTGTATCAGTTGACCATAGTTGCATGGGTTTATTTCTAGAATCTCAATTCTATTCCATTGATGTACATGTCTACCTATCTGCCAATACCACACTGCCTTGGTTACCTTTGGTTACCATTGTTTTGTAGTAAGTTTTAAAATCAGGAAGTGTGAGTATTCCTACATTGTTCTTCTTTTCAGGATTGTCTTGGCTATTCTGGGTCCCTGGCAATTCCATGTGGATTTTTTTTTTTTTTTTTTTTTAAGACAGAGTCCTGCTCTGTTGCCCAGGCTGGAGTGCAGTGGAGCGATCTTGGCTCACTGTAACCTCCACTTCCCGGGCTTAAGCAATTCTCCTGCCTCAGCCTCCTGAGTAGCTGGGACTACTCAGTCTCAGCTAATTTTTGTATTTTTAGTAGAGACGGGATTTCACTATGTTGGCCAGGCCGGTCTCCAACTCCTGCCCTAGTGATTTCCCGCCTCAGCCTCCCAAAGTGCTGGGATTACAGACGTTAGCCACCTCGCCTGGCCTTCCATGTGGATATTATCTCATATGTTTATTAACCACATAAACTACTTCCCATTCATAGCCTTTCCTCATTTTTTTTTTCAAACGGTTAATTTTTATTTTTTATTTTTTATTTTTTTTATGAGACGGAGTCTTGCTCTGTCGCCCAGGCTGGAGTGCAGTGGCGCAATCTCCGCTCACTGCAAGCTCAGCCTCCTGGGTTCACGCCATTCTCCTGCCTCAGTCTCCCAAGTAGCTGGGACTACAGGCATCCGCCACCACGCCCGGCTAATTTTTTGTATTTTTAGTAGAGATGGGGTTTCACCATGTTAGCCCAGATGGTCTCGATCTCCTGACCTTGTGATTCGCCCGCCTCGGCCTCCCAAGGTGCTGGTATTACAGGTGTGAGCCACCGCACCCGGCCAGTTAAATTTTTTAAATTGTTTATATAAAGAGCTCATTACTCTGGATATTAATCCTTGATCACAAAATCTTTTTCCTAGTCTGTCATTTGTCTTTCAACTTTTTTTTAGGATTTTTTTGTCATAGAAAAGTTCTGAGTTTCACTTTACTCAGGAAGCCTTCTCCCTTTCACCTCTTCCTTGCTTACTAGTTATAAAATTATTCACCTATATTTCTTCTAAAAATTATATTAACTATTTGATTCCTTGGAACTTACTTTTGCAGATGGTGAGAGTTAGGGGGTATAATTTTTTTCCCCAAGTAGAGAGCCAACTTTCCTAACACAATTTTTATCCCATAATTTGAAATGGCACCATTATCAAAATTAAATTCCCATCTATAACTGAGTCTGTTTCCGGAGTTTCTATTTCTTTCATTTATCTATTTATCTATCCCTCTATCAATACTATAGCATTTTAATTACTTAACTATATTTTGACATCTGGTAGGTCAAGACCTACCTCATTGAACTTTGAGGGATTTTCTTGACTATTTCTGCAGATGAATTCTTTCACATGAAATTCAGGATGAGCTTGCCAAATTTTTCCACAGAAATTTTGACTAGAGTTACATGGATTTTATAATAAAAACAATAATAGCAAACACTATGGAGCCTACTAAGTGTCAGAAACTGTTTTAAGATCTTTCATATATTAATTAATCCTAACAATTCTATGAGGTAGTTACTATTGTAGTACTACTAGATCAATATTAAGAGAGATGATACAATACTATTTCTATCAGTAGCTCCACTTATTTAGGCCTTCTTTCATGTTCTTTATAATAAAGTATTATATTTTCTTCCTGCAAGTTTTATAGGCTGGGTGTGGTGGCTCACTCCTATAATCTCAGCCCTTTGGGAGGCCAAGGTGGGTGGATTACTTGATGTCAGGAGTTTGAGACCAGCCTGGCTAACATGGTGAAACCTCATCTCTACTAAAAATATGAAAATTAGCCCCGTCTCTACTAAAATACAAAAATTAGTGGTGGCGTGTGCCGGTAGTATCAACTAGTCGGGAGGCTGAGGCAGGAGAATCACTTGAACCCAGGAGGCTTGCAGTGAGCCGAGATTGCGCCACTGCCCTTCAGCATGGGCAACAGAGTAAGACTCAAGTTCAAAAAAAAAAAAAAAAAGTCTTACATATTTCTTCCTGGGTTTATTGCTAATGATTTGGTTTTTTTTTTTTTTTTTCCTGCTTCTATGAACAGGATCTTCTTTCTCATTACATTCTTAAATGTATACCTATTATATTCCAAATGATGGTTTCAAAAACTATTTTGTATTGACTCAAATTAAATTTATATAAATTTTTTTCTGAAATTTCATTTACCTTAGAATTTTTCTGCTTTTAAACAATGGCTAGTTTATCCCATAACTATGTGTTAATTCCACAACTAACTTGCATATATTCTTATTATGTGACACACGGCAAATTAAAGACTTGCTTTAAAGGTAAAGTGACAACACTCCTATCTTTCCCAAATCTGCTATTCAGAATTACCCTATAACACTAGATTAAACTTCTAGTGCATCTATTATAGAAAACTGCCTTCTCACCCAGTGGAATGTGACCTATAAGATCACGACAGTCAAATCTGAAGGGATAGCCAGAAAGGGATCAAATTTGGAGTTTGTTTTTGAATAGTGTAATTATTGACCTTTTAATAAATCATCAAATAATCCTTTTCTACCTTAAGAGAATCAGCAAAAAAAAAAAAGAAAACCTTGTACCACTGAAACATTAAAATGAAGCCAAGTTTAAGGAGTAGTCAGACAGCTAGCTGGCATGTTTAAGTTGTCTATTTGGAGTTACAGCTATCTAGTTAACAACCTCAGAGATTAATTCATATGAACCTGAAATAGCAGTATACCAACAGAGACCTCACTCCTTAGGCTTTTAGGGTGCCAAAGTCTTCACTTAATTAAGACTAAGCAGAGATGATCCCCGTATGTTTTGGAGACTAAGTTTCACCTTTCTTGCTCTGTAAAATTTTAGAACTCAGTGAAACCTTCTACATAACTTGTACTAACCCAGCCCATTTTCTGGAGCACAGTTAGTCTTGTTGATATGCCACACTGACATGGTTGATAGAGTACGCCAATTTAAGGCTGAATGGCAAAAACTCAAAGGCTTAAAATAACGTAATACTTTGTTTTCAAAGGCTATGGTAAAGGCCAAGAGCAAAGTCATTCTTCCAGCTTAACAGCACTGGAAAGACCACAGCAAGTACCAGAAGACTTTCTGACACAAAATCAGTAACTGCATGCAAATATGAACGTCAATAGTTACATCTTCTTAGTCACTAGACTAAGTTAGGACTAGCAATGAACAAAAGCTCTTCTAAAATGTTCTTATCCCCTAACTTACTCTTATTTCACTTCTCCATTCCTTTCTGTAAAATAACAGGATACCATGAAAAGTTGTGTAATTCCATTCTTTTAACTGTAGTTTGGCAAAGTCCTTAGGCGAAAATATACCTAAATATATTCTTATGAAAATGGCCTTCATGAAGACTAGCATATTATAAAAATCAAACAGCAGTAGGATAAATATACTACCCACCTCCCAAAAAAAACTCTGTCAAAGTGTTAAATACCATAGTACTTCAGCCATTCACTATTATTTAGTGCCTTAAATTTGCCAAATGTCAAAGAAAGTCAACAGAACATATTAAATACACAGACACCCACCAAAAGTATTCAAATTTACATTTACATTCTGAAGTTACACATGTATTTTTTACTATAGAAAAATAGTTCTTGAGCAGCTGGGCGCAGTGGCTCACGCCTGTAATCCCAGCGCTTTGGGAGGCCAAGGTGGGCAAATCATGAGGTCAGGAGATCAAGACCATCCTGGCTAACTGAAACCCTATCTCTACTGAAAATACAAAAAATTAGCCAGGCGTAGTGGCGGGTGCCTGTAGTCCCAGCTACTTGGGAGGCTGAGGCAGGAGAATGGTATAAATCCAGGAGGCGGAGTTTGCAGTGAGCCAAGATTGCACCACTGCACTCCAGCCTAGGCAACAGAGCGAGATTCTGTGTCAAAAAAAAAAAAGAAAAAAGAAAAGAAAAGAAAAATAGCTCTTGAGGCACTTGCAAATCTCATGGTTACAGCAATCACCTTATTATAATTGTCCCTTCATCCCTTACAGTAAACCTTTTGAATAAAATCCTTACTAAAAACCAAAACAAAACAAAAAAAACCCCCAAACACACACACACACACACACACACACACACACACACACACACACAAACCCTCTTGGACTAAACATTTAATCCATAATAATAAGACAAAGGAAAATGTGACAGTTATTGTATGATTGAAATAGATTTAGCTGTGAGCCCTTGCATAAATCACTTCACCTTCCTGAACCTCAGGTTTTTTGATCTGTAAAAATGATAGGGTTGATCACTAGGGTAGCTTCCAGCTGTATTATTCTATACTGATCTCAGGCCCAAAGAGTCTAGGACAATTTCCAATAGATTTTAATACCCTAAAAACCTCGAGAAACAACAACTAAAATGAATGCTTTTATTTTACTAATGAGTTTATGTCATAAGATTTTTATGGTGTTTGCTGGTGCTATTTGAATGAATTTTTTTTCCAGATGTTGAATCTGAAGTTGAATTTAGACATTTCTTTTTAAAACGTCTAGTAGAGAACACAACACTTCCTCAACTAAGAAGAAGCCACTGGGAAAAAAGAACTGCTGCATGAAGAAGAAACTATTGAGAGAGACGGTAAAAGATGTAAACAGTCTAAATAATATACAAACTGAACAGTCTAAGCATAAATTGTTCAGATGTAATTGTCTGAGATGCTAAGGAAGATTTTCTGTAACAGACCTGCCCAATCTTTCCCTGATTTTCATAAACCTTATATGAAGTTGGTCATGCACAAACCCCAAATATAAACCAACACATTACTTGGGACTTGATATTTTGCAGCTCATCATCAGGAAATCCACAAAGCAATAATCAAGAGCCATTTGCAAATAGTATCGCACTCTTGGCATTGTTTGAGAATAATCAATTAAAGAATTATATCAGTTTTAATCTGAGAAATTAGTGATATAAAAATATGACAACAGCAATTGTAAGTGGAAATGTAGAACAATGGGAGCTTTCCTACACAGTTGGAGGAAGTGTACACTGGCATAGCCAATCACTTTGAACATCACTTATCCAGTGAAGATGCACAAATGTTTAATCTTTCACATAAACCCTAGGAAAATTCTAACACATTTACACATGAAACCATGTATAAGAATACTCACAGTAGCACTATACATTTTTTAGTAGTCTTTTATAACATCTTCATTGAGATGTAATCAACATACCATAAAATTCACCTTTTGAAAGTGTACAATTCAATGGTTTTTAATACATTCATAGAATTGTGCAACCATCATCCTAACCAATTTCAGGACATTTTCATCTCTCCAAAGAGAAAACCTGTTCCATTAGCAATCACTTTCCATCCACCCCTTCCAAGCCCTTAGCAACCACTGATTTACTTTCTATTTCTGTGGATTTGTCTTTTCTAGACAGTTCATATAAGTGAAATCATACAATATGTAGCCTGTTGTGTCTGACTTCTTTCACTTAGCATAACGTTTTCACCGTCTATCCAAGTTGTAGTATATATCAGTAATTCAATTCCTTTTTATGGCTGAAAAATATTTCATTTTATAGCTATATCACATTTTGCATATTCATTCATCAGCTGATGGACATTTGGGCTGTTTCCACCTTTTGGTTATTGTGAATAATGCTGCCATGAACACTGATGTACAAGTTTTTATGTGGACATATGTTTTCAATTATTTTGGATATATACCTGGGAGCAGAACTGATGGGTCAAATGTTAATTCTTATGCTTAACATTTTGAAGAACTGCTAGACTGTGTACCAAAGTGGCTGTACCACTTTACAATCCCATCAGCAATGTATGAGGCTCCAATTTTTTCATGCCCTCACCATTATTCGTTATTGTCCATTTTTATTTCAACATTATGTATTAAAAGCAAACCAAAAGAAAAGCAAGCAACAACATCCTAGAAACTTACATGTCCATCAGTAAGAAAAGAAACTTTGGTATAGTCCTACACTGGGCTACCACAGGACAATATAAAAAATAAATTATTGTTACATGTATCAATGTGAAGATAAATGAATAGGTGCAGTATATATCAAAAGAAATACATCTTAACAAATATAACTTAGATTATATCTTTTTTTTTCGAGACAGAGTCTTGTTCTGTTGCCCAGGCTGGAGTGCAGCAGTGGGATCTCGGCTCCCTGCAACCTCCACCTCCCAAGTTCAAGCAATTCTCGTGCCTTAGCCTCCCAAATAGCTGTGATTACAGGCACGTGCCACCACACCCAGTTAATTTTTGTATTTTTAATAGAGACAGAGTTTAGCCATGTTGGCCAGGCTGGTCTTTAACTCCTGATCTCAAGTGATCTCCCCGCCTCAGCCTCCCAAAGTGCTGGGATTACAAGCATGAGCCATCGCGCCTGACCATATGGGAAATTTTAAAAAGCACATAGCAAAAGGATAAATAGAATATGATGCCATTTATAGATCACAAAAATGTAAGACAATATTATAAAATATTTAGGGATACATTCCTATGAAGTAAAAAATATGAAGATATATTCAACTGTATTGCTAATGGTCTTTTTTTTTTTTTTTTTTTTTTTTACTATGCAAAGATAATACAGGTCTGCGTAAGAGGAAGACTTAAAGTGGTGCAAACTGCTCACTGCAAGCTCCGCTTCCTGGGTTCACACCATTCTCCTGTCTCAGCCTCCCGAATAGCTGGGACTACAGGTGCCTGCCAGCACGACTGGCTAAATTTTTTTGTATTTTTAGTAGAGACGGGGTTTCACCCTGTTAGCCAGGATGGTCTCAATCTCCTGACCTCGTGATCCGCCTGCCTCGGCCTCCCAAAGTGCTGGGATTACAGGCGTGAGCCACCGTGCCTGGCCGGTCTACCTCTTAAGCTGATTTTCATAAACCTTATATGAAATTGGTCAACGGGGCACAGTTAAACAATATCTCATAAGACTTCTTAGTTTAATAAGATGGGACTGTAAAAAGCATTAGGGCTTCCTCACATCAAAAATCCAAACCCTAAGGCAGTCTGTTAGACTATGCAGTTCTGAAAATATGAATTGGAAACTTTTTTTAATTGACTTGAAATTTTTTAGTTATTTGTCCTGGATGAAGAGAATATAATGACAATTTGTTTTTGTTCTATAACTATCTCTATATAATGAAACCAGTCTAAATAATTTGATGGATCAACAAGATTTAAACTTCATTGATATCACTATTAAATAATAATGTTATAAAGTACTCTTGGATTTTTGATACACATCTCACCGTCAACTTTTTTTTTTGAGACAGAGTCTTACTGTGTCCCCAGGCTGGAGTGCAGTGCCACAATCTTGGCTCACTGTAACCTCTGGCTCCAGGGTTCAAGATATTCTCCTGCCTCAGCCTCTCGAGCAGCTAGGATTATAGGTGCACACCACCACACCCAGCTAACTTTTTTATTTTTAGTACAGACAGGGTTTTGCCATGTTGCCCAGGCTGGTCTTGAACTCCTGGCTTCAAATGATCCACCCCCATCAGCCTCCCAAAGTTCTGGGATTACAAGACGTGAGCCACCGTGTCCAGTCACAGTCAATTTTTTTAAAGCTCTCAAAGAAATTAATTTCCTCCAACATAACATGCTTTGTTTTCCAAACTTTCCAAGTTGGAAATTTGTTTCTTAAAAAAAAAGTTACATAATCTAAATCAACAGAATGAATTTAAAACAACTTTGAAAATCTTAAAAATTTCCTGCTGTATCTTGTGTTGGTGCCTATATAAATCTGCACATGCGGTTGAACTGTACATAGCTGTACACACACACATACACAAATAAATGCAAGTAAAACTGGTGACATCTGAATAAGGTGTATGGATTGTCTCAACATCCATTTCCTGATTCTGACTTTTTTTTTTTTTTGAGACAGAGGTTCGCTCTGTCGTCGAGGCTAGAGTGCAATGGTACCATCTCAGCTCAACACAACCTTTGCCTCCCAGGTTCAAGAGATTCTCCTGCCTCAGCCTCCCAAGTAGCGGGGATTACAGGCACCTGCCACGATGCCTGGATAATTTTTGTATTTTTTGTAGAGACAGCATTTCACTACATTGGCCACGCTGGTCTTGAACTTCTAACCTCAAGTGATCTGCCTGCTGCAGCCTCCCAAAGTGCTGGGATTACAGGCGTGAGCCACCACGCCCAGTCCCTGATTTTGATATCATACTAGAGTTATTTAAGGTGTCCCTGTGGAAGAAACTGGGTGAAGGACACACCGAACGTCTCTATATAGTAATTTCCTATAAATACACAATTATTTCAAAATTTAAAAATAGTAAATCCTGAGATCCAACATGAGATACTTTAAAATAATTTGCCTATATCTTTCTGAGGTCTGCATGAAGACTCCTAAGACTCCTTTATCCAAACTGTTTTGGTTTTGTTTTGTTTTGTTTTGTTTTTGTTTTTTGAGAGGGAGTCTCACTCTGTCACCCAGGCTGGAGTGCAGTGGCACTATCCTGGCTCACTCCAAACTCCACCTCCCAGGTTCAAGCAATTCTCTGCCTCAGCCTCCCGAGTAGCTGGAATTACAGGGGCCCGCCACCACGCCCAGCTAATTTTTTGTATTTTTAGTAGAGATGGAGTTTCACCATCTTGGCCAGGCTGGTCTTGAACTTCTGACCTCATGATCCACCTGCCTCAGCCTCCCAAAGTGCTGGGATTACAGGCATGAACCACCATGCCAGGTCTAATCAAACATTTTTGATTCTACAATTGTTGGTTTACAGATCCTTCCAGCCCTTTGTTTCTCTTACTAACTTACTGATGTCTTAATAATTCTGGACTTTATGGTACTCACTAGTCCATGAGAAGGTCAGGAGAAAGGACAAAGGTAAAATTATAATGTTAACATGCTACATATTAACAGATACCATAAAGGAAGGATTCAGAATTATTTGTAGATATCCTTCCCTTAGGCCATTCCCAGAAGCCATGGAAAATGCAATACTGACTTTTCTTCTTGGACAGAGTCTTCAAGCTGGTCTAAAAGCTCTTAGAGTTGAATATGCCAGTAGCTAGATGTGGTTCCCTATTAGCTTAGGAAAAACACTGATAGAAATTTTCCTATGTCATAACTGAAAGCCAGGATGAGCACCTACCTGTCTAGAAAGGACTGCTCCATGAGTAGTCTTGGCCCAGGCTGCAGGAGGCAGTTGAGGGATGATACATACACATACACACACACACACACACACACACACACACACACACACACCCCAAAGCTCATCAAAACCACTCCCACGCTCACTAATACAAAGGAACAATACTCAGATATCTAGATTAGGTCAAACCAAAAGGTCCTTTTTTTCCTTTTCCTTTTCTTCCCTTTTCTCTAAGGTTAAGATAGATGATCACTAGGGACTTTTGCCCCCACTGAAATTCAGAGAAGAAACAGAGTTATTGTTCTTACATTGAATAATTCCAAATAACCTTGAGGTCCTTCGGGGATTTTAATAACCTGAACAGTATGTATGTAAGTACACACATATGTGTGTATGGAATGTGTGTGTGCAAGGGAATAGAGATACATTTATATGAGAAATGCATATGTATAAAAATCCTGGAATGCTGTTCAGATACAATTTATGTACACATCAATAAGAGAGAGCATCTATGAATAAGAAAGAGAACATGGGTAGTCATTAGCAAAGGAAGTAATTGCTTTATAAATTCTAGTGCCATCAGTGCAATCCAATTAATTACCCTAACAGCCCCATGAACACTTGATCAAAAGACAGTGACTTTCAAAGACTACACCATAGATACTTGAGATTTTAATACTTCAAGTGTTAGAGCACGACTCAAATATGAAGAATTCAAAAGGCATATGCACAATCAATTGTTCGGTAAAAGTACAGGAGATCTTCAAAGGGATACACTCAAGTTCAGAGTAATAATTTACCAGAAAGTCAGGAAAAGCTCTGGAATCAGTAACCAAAGCAGGCAATAGCAAAGAAGAGAGAAGGTATCTATTGACACTGAGAAGACAGAGCCAAGGAATCAGGGCCGGGGAGGGGTGGGTGTTGAGAATATAAAGCTTCGGGGCTCTACTCTCAGGGGAAGGGGTGGGTATACAGTGTGAACATTCACTCTAAAATGGATAAGAAACAAATACAATAACCCAAAGTTCAAATCATGTTCACAGAAATTGTTTCAAACACATTTTCTTCTTTACTCACAGGTCATATCAAAACCATTTTATAAATCTCTCCACTAGGGCAATAGCAGCCCTGGGCTGGAAACTCTAGGTAAATAATGAAACTCCTTCACCTCCTGAGTCTTCTGCCTGCCACAGAACAACTTGCTGAAAAACAGCCTGTGCAGCTCAAAGGTTCTATATGTCTCAAAAATATGAATTCTGATTTGGTAGTTGAAAAGAATTTATAATAATTCAATTCATGCATTTGGATGCAAACTGGCAGTCCTGGACTAAATTTTCCCCCAATGTTAAAAATGCAACATTTTTAATTTTAGTAGTAACATCTAAGGTCTGAGGAAGCCACAATCCAGGTAATAAATCATGGCTGGGAGTCATGATCCAAATGCAATCTGATAAAACTGCCTTACTATGGGATTGAACAGATGCAAAAGTAGAATTTTCTAGAAGCATTACCATAAACTCATTAAACCAGAATTAATAAGGGTAATATGGGACTCCCCACACTTGTGCAACAACAAGTCATCAAGAAAATGTAACAGCCAGGCCAGGCGTGGTGGCTCCCTCCTGTAATCCTAGTACTTTGTGAGGCCAAGGTGGGCGGATCACTTGAGGTCAGGAGTTCGAGATTAGCCTGGCCAACACAGTGAAACCTAGTCTCTACTAAAAATACAAAAATTAGCTGGACATGGTGGCGCACGCCTGTAGTCCCAGCTACTCGGGACACTGAGGCAGGAGAATCGCTTGAAACTGGGAGGCAGAGGTTGCAGTAAGCCAAGATCATACCACTGTACTCCAGCTTGGAGGACAGAGTGAGACTCTGACCAAAAAAAAAAGAAAAAGAAAGAAAGAAAGAGAGAAGAGAAGAGAAGAGGTAACAACCAAACAAGATTTCCAACCATGGTTTAGGTTTAGTCAGGGTTCTCCAAGTACATGACTACTAGATTGGGGGGAAGGTATTTCTTCAACCTGTTCTTACGAGTTCGACCCCACAGGAAGGTAATGAGATGATTCCCCTTCTCAGTTGTATTCAGAGAAACTAGATAAAGTTTTTCTCTCAAACCAACTAAACTTTTCTCCAATGATTTGTTTCCCCAAGTATGTCATCAGAAAAAAAAAAAAATTATGATGTCTCAGATTAAAGAGTCCTAGCAGATTTTACCCTTTGCCTTCATGAATCTTAACAAATAGTTGAGGTGGCCCTAATCCCCAAGATCTTTTTGATAATTCAGTTTAGAAAACTGGAGTCTAACTTTATCAAACCTGTAGCTAACCGGAATCTATAGCCTAGGGAATGATTAAAAAAAATAAATAAATAAACTTGGTCCCCTGTAATGGTTAGCTATTCAGGGTATAGTGATACTGTGTATTGGCCTTCTCTCCTTTAAGAGATTAAGATAACCAACTAGGACAAGGCAGGAAGAAGCCTCAATTCTAAACCTCATCAGAGATAAAAACCAAGTTTTTTGTGGTAGGTTAAGATTTTTTAATTTTAATTTTTATTTTTTGTTTTTCTATTTTAGACACAAATACACATTCAAGTTTTCTAAAGAATGATTTCTTCTTTCCTAGAACAGTGCCTGACATATAGTAAATACTCAATAAATATATACATTTTTAAGTAAATGGATGGATGATCGGATGAACAAATGAACAAATTCTCTCTCCTTCCTTAAGCTTCCATGATAGACCAACTAGTTCTTCAGCTTCTCCCTCTGATCATTCCTTATTTTTCCTCTTCCTATCCCAAAATATGTAATTTCCCCAAGGGACAGACCTCAGTCTTCCACTTATCTCAACCATGAGAGAGCTCATCTTTCATAATTTTTAACATTGATTCATTCATTCAAGTAGTGTGCTGGGCACCAAGGAGAAAAAGATGTTTGAGACAATCATGCTTCCTGTCATCAAGGACTCACACTCTAGCATGAGAAAAATCAAATATAAATTTGTGTAAGATAATATCACCTGTGGTTTGCTAAACTAGCAACAACGTATCATGAGAACAAGAAGGAAGGATGAATAAATTCTGACAAGGTAAAACTTCACAGAGGAAATGACACCTGAGCCAAGCCTTGAAGTGATTAGGAGGGTTTTACCAGGCACAGAAGGGGAGCAGGAGCAGTTAAGCAAAGAGAATAGCATGAACAAAAAGTTCATGGAGTGCTGAGGAGATGGCAATTAATAAATGAGAAGGTATGTGAGTGAGGTTGAGGAGTGGTAGGGAAAAAAACTGGTAAGACAGGTTGAAAGCATTTTAGATGCTCTTTTACTCTGCATGTGAATGGCTTCAAAATGCAAAATTGCATCAGAATCTCTGCGATACCTGGTAAAAATACAGATTCCTGTGCTCTACTCCAGATCTACTAAATTGAAATTGCCAGAGTTGGGGCTCAGGCATCTGTATTTTTCTTCAATTGTCCTCATTCTTAAACAGACAGAATCTGTATTTAAGGAGTATTCTGATGTATAACCAAGCTTGAAAGCCACTGATGGATTGTTTTTTAAAGAAAAGTTATACCATTGGATTGGTATTTTAAAAATAGCAAGGTACTATTAGAAATAGACTGTAAAGGTGTGAAATTAGGGGAAAAAATAGACCTATGGCAGACTATGGCAATGATGCATTCATTTATTCAACAAGAATTTTAAAAATACCTACTATGTACCTACAAGTTCCCATAAGGATGACAGTCTCAACTAGAATACTAGCAGTGTAAATGGAGACAAGAAGACAGAGTTATGAGACATTACACAGATAGAACTGATAAGTCTTGGTAACTCAGTAGACGGTGGAGATACGGATGGAGGGAGCAAATCAGTTTTCATCAGTGATTTCCAAACTTGGATAAGCATCAGAATAAAAGATCCCTGGGTCCTATCATAGACCTAATGAATCAGGCTCTTTGGAGGATACAATTCAGCAATCTCTATTTTTAACATGTGCCCCCAGGTGATTCTCATGCAGTCAATTGGGACTCAATGACTGAGTGGCTGATGACACTTCTCTCCAAAAGAGAAAACACAAGGAGGAGCAACAGATTTTGTGATAGGATGAGAACAATTTTGCTCTGGAAATACTGAGACCAAGAGGAACCTGTAAGACGTCTATATCAAGATGTCTAATGGGCAGCTGGAAATGCAAATCTGGAGTCCAGGAAAAAAGTCAAGTCTAAACAGGTCACAGTCAGACAGATCTCGACATCATTAGTACATAGTGAGGGATGAGGCCATGGGAGTGGGTAAGGTTACAAAGAAAGAAAGAATATAGAGAAAGTGAGCTGGGGGTGGAAATCTGGGTAAAGAGTGGGCAATGGAAGAGGAATCATGAGCAGAAGAGTGACTCAGGAGGTAAGAGGAGGATCTGAGGGGGGAAAAAGCATTGTTTTGGAAGCCAAAGAGTAAGAGTTTTAATTCATATGGAGATAAAGTAGACAAAATGTTATAAAATGCTCCAAAAGGATAAGAATTAGAAAAATGGCTGGGTGCGGTGGCTCACGCCTGTAATCCCAGCACTTTGGGAGGCCGAGGTGGGCAGATCACGAGGTCAGGAGTTGGAGACCAGCCTGGCCAACATGGTGAAACCCCATCTCTACTAAAAATACAAAAATTAGCTAGGCATGGTGGCACATGCCTGTAATCCCAGCTACTCGGGAGGCTAAGGCAGGAGAATCGCTTGAACTTGAGAGGCAGAGGTTGCAGTAAGCAGAGAACGCACCATTCCACTCCAGCCTGGGTGACAGAGCAAGACTCTGTCCCAAAACAACAACAAAAAAAGAATTAGAAGGATGATAAGGTGTGGCATTTAGGAAGTCTGCAATGACCTTTGAGGAAGCAGTTTCAGTATAACGGAGCAAAGTAGCATAGGGGGTTTACACTACTCCTTAAAGAGAATTTGAAGAGAAAGGAAAGAGATGGGTCAGTGGTTTGCAAGAGAGGTAAGACTGAAAGAAAGTTCTTTTGGTGGCCATTTTTATTTTTAAGAATAAGGACCAAAAAAAAGAATGACGACAACTTGAGGCATTTTAAGGAAAAGAAGACAGCAGGAGAAGGCACAAATGAAGAGATAATTGATCTACTATCATCCTAGAAGAGGCAGAAAGGATGGTATTAGCCTGTAAAAGAAGGAGGAATGATAACAAAGATAGTCTGGGGGTGGAGAGGAGAGGAAAGTGCTGAAAGTGTGTCTTTTTTTTTTTTTTTTTTTTTTTTGAGAAATAGTGGTAAATAGGAAAGAAAGTAAAGATGCGATTGGAAGCATGAAAATGAGAAACAGAGCCACTTGGGATGATTAAAACATTGGCAGGAGGTAATAAAGACCAGGATAAGAGTATTTTATTTAACAAAAACACATGTAAGCACTTACTTTGTGTGAGGTAGTGTTCTGAGCACTTTTTATACATTAATGCAATTACTTCTCATAACAATTGTATGAGTTTGAAACTCTATCTTCATTTTACCTATGAAGAAACTAAAGCACAATGAGATTAAATATCTGCCCAAGCTAGTAAGTAGCAGAACCAGAATTCAAATCCAGGTGGTCTGGCCCCAGAGTCTGTGCTCTTAAACACTCTATGGTGCTGCTTCTTTAATACAAAAATCAATATAGTTGTTATGAAGTCAATAAGGAATTTTGTGTGTGTGTGTGTGTGTGTGTGTGTGTGTGTGTGAGACAGAGTCTTGCTCTGTTGCCCAGGCTGGAGTGCAGTGGCACAATCTCAGCTCACTGCAACTTCCGCCTCCTGGGTTCAAGCAATTCTCATGCCTCAGCCTCTCGTGAGTAGCTGAGATTACAGACGTGCACCACCACACCTGGCTAATTTTTTATTTTCCTAGTAGAGATGAGGTTTCACCATGTTGGCCAGGCTGGTCTGGAACTCCTGGCCTCAAGTGATTCACCTGCCTCGGCCTCCCAAAGTGCTGGGATTACAGGCGTGAGCCACCCCGCCACCATGAAGTTTAGGAGAGCAGAACTGGGAAAACGCAAAGTACACTGAACCCAAACTAAAGGAAGATGAGGGCCCTTATGAAAGGAGAGTTGTAATGACTAATAGATTGGGAATCCAGTTGATTCTGACTTCAAAATCTATCCTTGACCCTAAACTTTTTTCTAAATTCCAATAGTTCACCACACATTAGCAGTTTGGTATCTCACAATCTTACCACAAATTATAAGTGTCTAAAACTAAGCTCTACTCTTCCTCCACATCAGCTTCCTTTCTTGCCATCCTCCTTTGCATTCATATCATAGAGCAGAATGAAAGCTACATGAAAAAGGACCATCTTCCTTACTCCTCACCATTTTTCCCCCGGCACTTAACTTACTTCCGCATCTAGCACAGAATGGATGCTTAATAAATATTTGTTAAATATCAGTATTCTCAAAATCTTAAAATTGTCTTTGACCTTTCTTTCTCCTGCTTCCCATAACCAGTAAGTCTCAACATCCTTTATTTTTCTTAAATGCCTATTCACATCTTACTTTACTGTTCTCTTAAATGCCTTTCACTACTGCCCTAGAGGCTAATAAGCTACTGTGCATCTTAACTCATCCCTCCTTCCTCCAATCAATCCATCCAACACAGTCTTATCAAATTAATCACTTAAAATACTACCCTTCTCACATTACTACTCTACTTCAAAATATTCAACCTGTTTATCTTATAAGCAGTTACGAGATACCCAGCCTGCCAGGAACCATGCCTTTCCCAATTGAAAGTAACCTCTATCTTCTCAGAACATCTAATTAGCCAGTGTATTCATTCCATAATTATCCCGCCTTAAACAGTTAGTTGTTACTGTTTTCATGTAACCATGTCTTAGCTCACCAAATGGTGTAACAGGGGTATCCAATCTTTTGGCTTCCCTTGGCCACACTGGAAGAATCGTCCTGGGCCACACATAAAACACAGTAATACTAATGATAGCTGATGAGCACAAACAAAACAAAAAAGCCAAAAAAATCTCATAATGTTTTAAGAAAGTTTATGGATTTGTGTTAGGTCACATTCAAAGCCGTCCTGGGCCGCATGTGGCCTGAGGGGCCATGGGTTGGACAAGCTTGGTGTAAAAGGTTCACCTCCCAGCATTCAAAAAGAATAAAAAGGTACAAGGTTGAAAAAAATAGTCTCTGATGAACTCTGGTTGGTCCACTATCCTATTATTTAATATTTACATTATAATGAAAAAACTTTAATGATCCTTCCCATATTCCTTTATTACAGATAACAACTTCCAGGGTAATTTTTACATCAAATAAATGATTAAGATTATTTAATCCACATACAACTTATAAAAGGATGCAATCTTTACATATAAGATTGTATTTACATACCAATCCCTAAACTATGTTTTTAAAATTTAGTTTTATTCTTACTACCACTCACATTTCTGTACATCCATTCAATTTATACTTTCAGTTTGCTTTCAGCTGATTCAATACCTATGACACAGCAAATTGTCTAAATTTTGCAAGAACTTTCAACATCAGAGGTACTTATTCCTAACAGTTGCACTCCTCACATTGATACACTCCCTGAAGGTCAAGGATCTAAATTCTGTAATATTTTTAGCATCTAAAATCCTGGTTTATGCTCTCCTTCTAGTTCTCTTGGTCTTTAAAAGACATAAGAACATGCTATCAAATTGCTAATTCCCTGTTAAGCCCTACCCAACCAAAGTTTAACTAATAAAAAAAAATCTAAAACAAGAATCAATTATTAAGAAAGAAAATCAAATATTTTTAAGCAAAAGAAGTTATAAGGTTTGAAGCACAAACTTGGATTATTCCAACTCTGATTATTCTTATTAAATTATCAACTGGAACACCCCACTGCTGTTTTTTTGCCACCACCCCCTTCCTCTGCTTAGTTCATTCATTGAACAAATCTTTATTCCCAGTGCCTAAGACTTAACAGATACTGCAGTAGATGCAATTAAAATAATAGTGAATAAGTTAGGCACAATCCCCCCCTTCCCAGAGCCTAAAGTGTATTGACCATAAGGATATATGACAAATTAAACTGTAAGACTATATGACAAGTGTTATGACAGGTAAGCTATAAGAAACAAAGTTGGGGCTGGGTGCCATGGCGCATGCCAGCATTTTGGGAGTCTGAGGTAGGAGGACTTCTTGAGGTCAGGCATTTGAGACCAGCCTGGGCAATATCGTGAGACCTTGTCTCTACAAAATAAAGATTAAAAAATTAGTCGAGCATTGTGGCACACACCTGTAGTCCTATCTTCTTGGGAGGATCCCTTGAGCCCAGGAGTTTGAAGTTACAGTGAGCTATGATTATACCACTGCACAACATAGTGAGACCCTATCTCTTAAAAAAATAACAAAAAGATATAAAGGGAAAACACAGTATGGGTTATGCCATGGGAGGCTCCTTAGAGGCACTGATGTTGAACCTGAGACCTGTAAAATTGGTAACCAAAGAGAGACAATAAGGATTGCGGAAGTAGGAGAAGGAAATGTGTTAAAACTTGGAGATGAGAAAATGATATAATTGAGAAAGTGAAAAACGATCAGTGTGGTTGAAGTGTAGAATTAAAAAATGGGAACGACAAGAAGTGAGACTGGAGAACAGGGCAATGACAACCACTGAAAGATTTTAAGAAAGGTGTGAAATATTCAGGTCTTCCTGGCTGAAGCATAGAAAATAGTTGGAGAGGCAGGGTGCAGTGGCTCACACCTGTGTAATCCTAGCACTTTGGGAGGCTGAGGCAGGCAGATCACTTGAGGTCAGGAGTTCGAAACCAGCCTGACCAACATGGTGAAACCCCGTCTCTACTAAAAATACAAAAAAATTAGCCGGGTGTGGTGGCACATGCTTGTAATTCCAGCTACTCGGGAGGCTGAGGCAGGAGAATCACTTGAAGCCAGGAGGTGGAGGTTGCAGTGAGCCGAGATCGCACCATCGCACTTCAGCCTGGGCGACAGAATGAGACTGTCTTAAAAAAAAAAAAAGAAAAAGGAAATAGTTGGAGAAAGTAGAATAGAAGCATGGAAATTATTCAGCAGACTGTTTCTATAACCCAGGTGAGAGACAATTACTTGGACTAAAGTGGATGAGGCCAGGCACAGTGGCTCATGCCTGTAATCCTAGCACTTTGGGAAGTAGAGGTGGGCAGATTACCTGAGCTCAGGAGTTTGAGACCAGCCTTGGCAACACGGTAAAATCCCGTCTCTACTAAAAATACAAAAAAATTAGCCGGGTATGGCGGCATGCACCTGTAGCCCCAGCTACTCAGGAGGCTGAGGCAGGAGAATTGCTTGAACCCGGGAGGCAGAGGTTGCAGGTGAGCTGAGATTGCACCACTGCACGCCAGCCTGGGTGACAGAGCGAGACTCCGTCTTAAAAAAAAAAAAAAAAAAAAGAGAGAGACAAATGAAAGCAGATCGATTTGATAGCTATATAGGAGGTATGATCCACAGGATTTGGTGACTACAAGCTCATGAGAGGACCAGCATGAGAGGTCCATGTCTCTTTTATTCCCTACTATATTCACAGTCTTAGGTATCTAGCACATAGTAACTGCTGGATAAACATTACTGAACAAATAACAAAGAATCACAGGTGTTACCTAGGTTTCTAGCATAATGACTGGGTAGAGGGAGGTGCCCTTTACTGAGACAGGAAACAGAGGAGAAGCAGTTCATATAAAATATGTTGAGTCTGAGGTACCTGCGAGCCTCCAAGGAAAGTTAATGAGAATCCAGCTGGATATATATTTATAAAGCTCAGGAGAAAATGTAAAATAATGGCAGCCTCAGTGCCTCAGTTAAAGCTATAGCTGATAACTGTCACTTTTAAAGCATACTATGTGAGACATCATCCCAATAATCCTTTTAAATTTCCCAGGGTTATTAACAGTTTTATAATCAAGGGTATAAAAAAATTAATATACCTTCTTGATCTTAAAACCATTAGAAATAATATTTTATTTCTTGACCAAAGTGGTAGTAACTCAAACCTTTGCTTTATAAAAATCCATTAAGTTATACATTTGTGTTTTATGTACACTTTTCTGTGTGTTAAATTTTGCAATAAAAAGGGGATTTTTTTAAACCTTCATAAACTAGAAATAAGAAAATTCCTTAATCAAAGAAGCTATTGGAAACTAAACACCATATTTCTAGTAGAAACGCTAGAGACATTCTCATTAAAGAAAAAAAAAAACAAAGACATCCTCTGTCACAATTATTAATAGTGTTCTAAATGTTCTGGTTAAAACTGAAGACCAGAAAATAAAAAAAGGAAGGCATAAACATTGGGATCTTTTCAACAGTGGTGCTGGGACAACTGGATATCCACATGCAAAATAAAGCTGGACCCCTAGTTCACACCATATATAAAAATTAACTCAAAATGTATCAAAGACCCAAGTGTAAGAGCTAAAACTACACAACTCCAAGAGAAAACATACCTGTAAATCTTTGTGACTTGGGAATAGGCAATAATTTCTTAGATATGACACTAAAAGTATAAGCAACAAAATTCTCAAATTTTTCTCTGAAAAATTAGAGAAATTAGACATCATCAAAATTAAAAACCTTATAGTGTTAAAGATTTAAACCTTTGGGGCAAAAACAAAAGGAAATTATCAGTGGTCAGGTGTGGTGGCTCACACCTGTAATCCCAGCACGTTGGGAGGCTGAGGAGGGAGGATCACTTGAGGTCAGGAGTTCGAGACCAGCCTGGCCAACATGGTGAAACCCTGTCTCTACTAAAAATACAAAAATTAGCCAGATGTGGTGGCACCTGCCTGTAATCCCAGCTACTTGGGAGGCTGAGGCAGGAGAATCACTTGCACCTGGGAGGTGGAGGTTTCCACTGAGATCGCACCACTGCACTCCAGTAGAGTGCATAGGGTGACAGAGCAATACTCCGTCTCAAAAAAAGAAAAAAAAGAAACTATAATGAAGGCAATGGCATTCAGAATATCAACAACAACAACAAAAAATCTTGTTTTGAATAATGCACCATGTTTATGTAAAATGTTAACATTCGGGAAAGCTGGGTGAAGGGTATATGAATACTCTCTAAACTATCTTTGCAAATTTTGTAAATCTTAAATCACTTCAAAATAAAAAGTTTATTAAAACAAAACAAGAACGTAAAGAAACAAGGCATAGACCGGGGTAAAATAGCTATAATATATTTATCTGACCAAGGACTTATTCCAGAAAACATCAAGAATGCCTGCAAATCAATAAAAAGCAAAAAGCAAATTTAATGTACAAAAGACTTAAACCAGACACACACACACATACACACTCCAAATAACTAATAAATATGCGAAAAGGTGCTGAACATCACTAGTCATTAGGGGAAGTGTAAATTAAAACCAGAATGAAATAACACTATACAAACAATGGCTAATATTAAAAAGGAAAAAAATGCACTGACAATATTAAATATGAACAAAGATGTGGGCTGGGCACAGTGGCTCATGCCTGTAATCCAAGCACTTTGGGAGGCTAAAGTGGGAGGACTGCTTGAG
>NW_012104031.1:4104110-4105303 GCF_000951045.1 Mandrillus leucophaeus
TTAAACCTTTGGGGCAAAAACAAAAGGAAATTATCAGTGGTCAGGTGTGGTGGCTCACACCTGTAATCCCAGCACGTTGGGAGGCTGAGGAGGGAGGATCACTTGAGGTCAGGAGTTCGAGACCAGCCTGGCCAACATGGTGAAATCCCATCTCCACCAAAAACACAAAAAACAGCCAGGCATGGTGGTGTGCACCTGTAATCCCAGCTACTCAGGAGGTTGAGGCATAAGAATCACTTGAACCAGGGAGGCAAAGGTTGCAGTGAGCCGAGACAGTGCCACTACACTCCAGCCTGGGTGACAGAGCGAGACTCCATCTTACAAAAAAAGAAAAAGAAAAAGAAATTATCATCATGATTAATATATGCTAATATATAACTGAAAAATCCAGAGTTTGAGAAAACTAATAACATAGTTCAGTAAGAAAATCAAATAAATACTACTACTTTTTAAAAACTCCTTTTTTTTTTGTTGACACAGAGTCTCATTCTGTTGCCCAGGCTGAAGTGTAGTAGCACAATCACAGTTCACTGCAGACCTGAATTCCCAGGCCCAAGTGGTCCTCCTACCTCAGCATCCCAAGTAGCTGGGACCACAGGCATGTGCCACCAGGCCCAGCTATTCTTTTGTTTGTTTGTTTGTTTGTTTTGCAGAGATAGGGTTTCTCTTTGTTGCCTAGCCTCCCAAAGTGCTGAGATTACAGGTGTGAGCCACCTTGTCCAGGCAAAATTGCTTTTTTTTTTTTGAGACAGGGTCTCACCCTGTCGCCCAGGCTGGAGTGTGGTGTTGATCTCAGCTCACCGTAGCCTCTGCCTCCCAGGCTCAAGCCATCTTCCCTCCTCAAACTCCTGAGTAGCTGGAACTATCTGCACGTACTACCACGCCCAGCTAATTTTTGTGTTTTTTCTAGAGATGTTGCCCAAGCTGGTCTTGAATTCCTGGATTCAAGCAGTCCACCCACTTCAGTCTCCCAAAATGCTGAGATTACAGATAAGAGCCACTGGGCCCAGCCAAAAATTACTTTTCTAATATAAGAAAAACTGATTAGAAAATGTAATGAAGGGGCCGGGCACAGTGGCTCACACCTGTAATCCCAACACTTTGGGAGGCCAAGGTGGGTGGATCACCTGAGGTCAGGAGTTCGAGACCAGCCTGGCCAACATGGTGAAACCCTGTCTCTACTAAAAATACAA
>NW_012104031.1:4106268-4139666 GCF_000951045.1 Mandrillus leucophaeus
CCTGTAGTTCCAACTATTTGGAAGGCTGAGGTGAGAGAAAGGCAAGAGCCTGGGAGATTGAGGCTGCAGTGAGCCGTGATCAAGCCAGTGTACTCCAGCCTGAGTGACAGAGTGAGACAGTGAGACTCTATCTCAAAAACAAAACAAAAAAAAAGATGTGGAATAAATGGAACTTGTATTCAAAAAGAATGACAATATCAAGTATCAACAAAGATGTGGAGCAAATAGAATTCTAATTCATTGCTAGGGGTAGTATAAAATGGTACAACCACATCAGAAAGCTGCAAGTTGCTAATAAAGCTAAAATTTTATATTCGCAGCTGGGGATGGTGGCTCACGCCTGTAATCCCAGCACTTTGGGAGGCTGAGGCAAGTGGATCACCTGAGGTCAGGAGTTCGAGACCAGCCTGGCCAACATAGTGAAACCTCACCTCTACTAAAAATACAAAAAATTAGTTGGGTGTGGAGGTGGACTCCTGTAATTCCAGCTACTAGGGAGGCTGAGGCAGAAGAATCACTTGAACCCAGGAGGCAGAGGTTGCAGTGAGCTGAGATGGTGCCATTGCACTCAAGCCTAGCGACAGAGCAAGACTTCATCTCAAAAAAAAAAAATTTATATACTCTATAACCCAGCAATTTCATTCTCAGGTATTTACCCAAGAGAAATAAAACTAATATGTCTACAAAAAGATTTGTAGAATATTCATAGCATCTTTATCATCTTTATTCATAATAGCAAAAAAGGAAATAACTCAAATGCCAATAATCAGAAGAATAAACTAATTTTGGAATACTTGCACAATGGATTACTACTCAGCCACAAAAAAACAACAAACTATGGATACATGAAAAATGAATAAATCTCAAAAACATTATGTTTAGTTGAAGAAACCAAACTTTAAAAGGTACATATTCTATATTCCTTTTAAAACAGCTAAAACTGAAAGAGTGGGATGTCTGGCTTCTGAACAGGAAGTTCATAGCACCAGTGATGAGAGACAGAATTAAATATGGGTGATGCTGAGGAAGGCAAGAAGTGTTTTGTTCAGAAGTGTGCCCAAGGCCAGGCATGGTAGTTTATGCCTGTAGTCCCAGCACTTTGGGAGACTGAAGTGGGCAGATTGCTTGGACCCAGAAGTTCATGACCAGCCTGGGCAACATGGTGAAACCCTGTCTCGATAAAAAATACAAAAATTAGCCAGGCATGGTGGTACGTGCCTATAGTCCCAGCTACTCCGGTGGCTGAGGTGGGAGGATGGCGTGAGCCCAGGAGGCAGAGGTTGTAGTGAGCCAAGATCGTGCCACTGCATTCCAGCCTGGATGATGGAGCCAGAATTTGTCTTTAAAAAAAAAAAAAAAAGTCAATTCCATAATACAACACATTAACTGAATGGAGGACAAAAGCTATTGATGGAAAAAAAAAAAAAAAAAAGGTGTGGCACTTGGCACACATGGTAAAACGAGGCAAGCACAACAGTGAGACAAATCTCCATGGTCTCTTTATGCAGAAGACAGGTCAGGCCACCGAATTCTCTCACACAGATGCCAATGAGAACAGAGGCATCACCTGAGGAGAGAAGACACTGATGGAGTATTTGTAGAATCCCAAGAAGCACATCCCTGGAACAAAAATGACCACTGCCAGCACTAAGAAGAAGGCAGAAAGGACAGACTTGATAGCTTATCTCAGAAAAGCTAATAATGAGTAATAATTGACCACATTACTTTTTTATATGTACATAATTTAATAGCTCTCTTATATACACCAGAATTCAGATCATGAATAACCCATTATTTTTGTTGAGCAGTCCTGATTTAATTAAGACTAGCTTGTGGTTAAATGAATACATTTGGGTTTTTTTTTTTTATTTTAATAGTAATTCTGATTCAGTAAATGGTATCACTGTTTCCCCCTTCTAAAACTATGATTGGACTTAATTCGTAGTGTTCAACTTTTCACAAAGATTGTGAATGCCATCTTAAAACCTATTGGAGATTGGCTTTATATTCAGGTTTATATAACTGACTATACAAATATATTTAAATACTGGGGAAATGTCTTCACTGCCTCAGAACCAAGCAAGACCCACCTGTGTTCTGTGTTCACATGCCTCTTAAAGGCAAGGACTGAACATAAGGTAGCAACGTCTACTTTATATTTCTGGTCTTAACTATGCCAATTTAATTAGAATTCTCTGTGTCTAAAATGGTTCCTTGGCTAGGCATGGTGGTTCATGCCTGTAATCACAGTACTTTGTTGCGGCTGAAGTGGGAGGACTGCTTGAGGCCACGAGTTGGACCACATAGAGAGACCTCGTCTCTACAAAAATTAAAAATAGCCAGGCAGGGTGGTGCATTCCTGTAGTTGTAGCTACTCAGGAGGCTGAGGTGGAAGGATGGCTTGAGCCCAGGAGGTCAAGGTTGCAGTGAGCCATGATCCTGCCATTGCCTCCAGCCTGTGTGACAGAGTGAGACCTTATCTCAAAATAAAATGGTTCTTTTAACTTATCAAAAGGCATTTTATATGGCTTATATATAATATCAAATAAAGAATAGTTAATATTCTTTTAAAAAAAAAAAACAGCCAAAACTATTCTAGAATGATAGAAATTATAACAGTGATGGCCTGGGGGAGGATGCAGGGGTGGTGGGTAGAACTTGCAAAGGAAGCAAAAATGTCCTATTTCTTGATTTGGGTGATGGTTACTATATTAGGCTATTTTTGTGTTGCTATAAAGAAATACCTGAGGCTGACTAGTTTATAAAGAAAAGAGATTTAATTGTTTCACAGTTCTGCAGGCTGCACAAGCATGGTGCTGACATCTGCTTGGCTTCTGGGGTGGCCTCAGGGAGCTTTTACTCACGGTGGAGCATGAAGTGGAACAAGCACATCACAGGGCAAGAATAGGAGCAAGGTTGCAGGGGGCAGTGCCACACACTTTTAAATGACCAGATCTCGGCCAGGCGCAGTGGCTCACACCTGTAATCCCAGCACTTTGGGAGGCCAAGGGAGGCAGATCACCTGGGGTCAGGAGTTCAAGACCAGCCTGGCCAACATGGTGAAACCCTGTTTCTACTAAAAATACTAAAAATTAGCCAGGTATGGTGGCACGCACCTGTAATCCTAGCTACTCGGAAAGCTGAGGCAGGAGAATCGCTTGAACGCAGGAGGCGGAAGCTGCAGTGAGCTGAGATCACGTCACTGCACTCCAGCTTGGGCAACAAGAGCAAAATTCTGTCTCAAAAAAAAAAAAAAAAAAGGATCTCCTGAGACTGCACTCACTATCTTGAGAACAGCACCAAACCATGAGGGACTCTCCCCTATGACCCACACACTTCCCACCAGGCCCCACCTCCAACATTGGGGATTACATCTCAACATGAGATTTTGGGGGGACAGATATCCAAACCATATTGGTTACATGGTTGTATACATTGTCAAAACCCATCAAACTGTAGATTTAAGCTAGTATTTTACTATATGTAAAATTTACTTCAATTTTAAAAAATGAGAAAGTGAGGAAAGTTTATCTGAAATTTTTAGATACGATGGCCTGGAAGTGCTTCACTGCAAAGGTGACATTTGCAAGCCACATGTGTATCTGATGGAATAGCATTCCAGGCAGAAGGAAAAACAGATGCGAGGCCCTTAAGCATCTATTCCTAGCAACTGGAGTTTTTGAGAAACAAGGAGGACGCTAATGTGACTGGAATAGGTCGAACAAGGGAAAGACACGTATTGAGAGCTAATGGGGGATCAGATCATACAGTGTCTGGTAGGTCACGGGAAGACTCACTAAAGATTTTTATCCTCATCTTAGTCTGAAAGAAAATCACCTAAATGCCTACCAAGAATAAGGCACTGTGCACAGACAGCTTACATAAAGCTTATGTAAGTAGCAAAACCAGGATTAGAAACCAAGAATGTCTGATTCCAAAGCTCATAATCTTAACCACTTTGTTTTACTAACTCAACATAACAATACTCAATATTTACTGAATGCATACTACCAATATGTTAGAGCTAAAAGGCTTTATATCAGAACTTCCCAATCATTTATTGTTCTAAAATGTCTTATAAGTAGTGTAATATAAAGATCTTCTGAATAAAATTTTGTATTGTATTAAAAATGTTTTGCAACCAACTAAAAATTCAGGATGGGTAAAGTTATATTTGATTCATATGGTTCTCTACATAAACTTCCTAATTATAATTTTTTTTTTTTTTTTCAGACGGAGTCTCGCTCTATCGCCCAGGCTGGAGTGCAGTGGCGCGATCTCAGCTCACTGCAAGTTCCGCCTCCCAGGTTTATGTCATTCTCCTGCCTCAGCCTCATGAGTAGCTGGGACTACAGGCGCCCGCCACCTCGCCCGGCTAGTTTTTTGTATTTTTTAGTAGAGACCGGGTTTCACCGTGTTACCCAGGATGGTCTCGATCTTCTGACCTCGTGATCCGCCCGTCTCGGCCTCCCAAAGTGCTGGGATTACAAGCTTGAGCCACCGCGCCCGGCCCCTAATTATAATTTTGATACAGAAAACTATAAACATGACTTCACTATGTGGAACCACTTATGTTCCATAGTTTTGGTGCATAAAACTATGCACATGGCACAGTACAGTGACTCCATGAAATAGCCCCTTCTCTTGATCTTCCTGTTGAATCATTTTAGCCTGTATTTTTATTTTAGTCTACATTGTTTAACATCAGTGAGGTTCTACGTTTTGCACGCATATGTAAATGGCGTTTTCTATTTAATTTGCTCTAATCGCTCCACAATTTCTGTATGTTTGCCATTAATAGCATAATCAATATCATCATTATTAATACATATGGTATTATTAGTTGTTCCTAAATAAAACATAATTTTGTAGTTTCTTGGTTGTTCTTAGTCTATTTATTTAATATTCATATATTTTTATTCTATTGCTCAATGTCTGATTTTTAATGCATTTTCTTATCATTACAGTATTAAGAAAATACAACTGTTTTTTTTTTTTTTTTTTTTTTTTTTTGAGACAGAGTCTCACTGTCTCCCAGGCTGGAGTGCAGTGGTGTGTTCTTGGCCCACTGCAACCTCCACCTCCCAGTTCAAGCAATTCTCCTGCCTCAGCCTCCCAAGTAGCTGGAATTACAAGCATGTGTCACCATACTTGGCTAATTTTTGTATTTTTAGTAGAGACAGAGTTTCGCCATGTTGGCCAGGCTGGTCTCGGACTCCTGACCTCAAGTGATCTGCCCACCTCAGCCTCCCAAAGTGCTGGGATTACAGGCATGAGCCACCAAACCCGCAACAATGAATTTTTGTATCAAATTTGCAAATATCCTCTAGTTTACCGGGGTGTTATACAAATGTCATTTTCTGTGTACACCATGACATGAAGGAGGTAGGAAAGCAATGCTTTAGCTATTACTTCATACTGAGTAGGTGCAGAATTCTGATAATATAAAAATCTCAGTAGCAATGGAATGCTAAAAGAATCCTACCTGTATAAAACTATGACTCTAAGAGATCTTTTGGGGGAGGCGGGGGCGCGGGGACAGGGTCTTGCTCGGTCACCCAGGCTGGAGTGCGGTGGTGCAATCACAGTTCATTGCAGCCCCAAACTCCCAGGCTCAGGTGATCCTCCCACCTCAGCCTCCTGAGTAGCTGGGACTACAGAGGTATGCCACCATGCCCAGCTATTTTTTTGTATTTTTGTAGAGATAGGGTTTTGCTATGTTGCCCAGGCTAATCTTGAACTCCTAAGATCAAGCAATCTGCCCACCTCAGCCTCCCAAGGTGCTGGCATTACAGGTGCTAAGAGGCTTTTAAAAAAATAAAGAGGTCTAAATGGAGAGGTAAGCCAGGATTTCAGAAAACCAGCGCAACCTAGGTAGAAGACTAAAAGCTTCTGAGTTAGACAGATGTGAGTTTAAATACCAGAATGACCTGTGATCCCTAGGTTAGGACAAATTACCTTCTTTGATTCTTCTTCCTCATCATTAAATGGAATAAACCACCTATTTGGTAGAGCTGTTGATGTAAAGATAATTTTTAAAAAGCAAAATGCATAGCAACACTTGGTATAAAGCAGCACTCGGTAAACATTACTTTTTTTTTTTTTTTTTCTTTTTTAGAGACTGTCTCACTCTGTTGCCCAGTCTGGAATGCAGCAGTGCAATCTTGGCTCAACCCCCTGGGCACAAGCAATCTTCCTGCTTCAGCCTCCTGAGGAGCCACAACTATGGGTGACCACACTTGGCTTTTTTTTTTTAAACATAGGATTTCCCTATGTCTAAAAATGCCCAGGCTGGTCTCAAACTTCTGGCCTCAAGTGATCCTCTTGCCTTGGCATCCCAAGGTGCTGGAATTACAAGCATGAGCCACTAAACCTGGCCACAGTACTTATGGTAATTTTAACATACCATGAGTTCAACTATGTTAAAATATTTGCAAAAGCTAAGATAGCCTGAGGAAGAACAAAGAGAAAAAAACAGTTAATGTGTTAGGGTGGTATTTATACTAATTGTTTTCTGTTTTTAAAAATTTTGCTGGCCAGGCATGGTGGCTCATGCCTGTAATCCCAGCATTTTGGAAGGCTGAGGCGGAAGGACTACTTGAGCACCCAAGAGTTCAAGACCTGCCTGGGCAACACAGTGAGATCACATCACTACAAAAAACTAAAAAATGAGGCAGGAGGAATGCTTGAGCCCAGGAAGTCAAGGCTGTAGTAAGCCATGATTGAGCCACTGCACTCTCACCTGGGTAACAGAGTAAGACCCTGTAATGTTATCATGTTGCTTAGTAATAGATAGATATAGAGATGAATAAGTCAAATGTAAAACCAATTCTTAATAGAATCCTTAGATTAATTATCTTGGAACATGAATAATTACCCCAATGTTTCTATTAATTTGACGTTTTTGAAAGAGGAATAAAACTATAAGGCATCATCCTTCTTCAAAAGTTCTTCACAAGAATTTACAGCACATTTTGCTTCTTCTCAAAGTACTAATAATTTGCAAATAACTACATTTCCATAGATAGAAAAGAATATCAAGCAGAAATTTGATAAATAGAACATTTCATTATATCTTATATCTGTACCATGCTTAAGGTATTCCTTTAGCTTTTTTCTAGGCCTCATATTTCTCATTTGTATCAATAAAATGGGCCAGGTACAGTGGCTCACACCTGTAATCCCAGCACTTTGGGAGGCCAAGGCAGGCATATCACTTGATGACAGGAGTTCGAGACCAGCATGGCCAATATGCTAAAACTCGTCTCTACTAAAAATACAAAAATTAGCTGGGCATGGTGGCGTGTGCCTGTAGTCCCAGTAACTAGGGAGGCTGAGGCAGGAGAATCACTGGAACCCTCGAGGCAGAGGCTGCAGTGAGCCAAAATCGCACCACTGCACTCCAGCCTGGGCAACAAACACAGGGAGACTCTGTCTCTAAATAAATAAATAAATAGAATAAAATAAAATGGCACAGGTGGGCCAAATGTTGTCCTCTAATGTTCTTTTTGCTATAATATCCTGGAACTTCATAATCTTCTCATAAAGCAAATGCATAATGATAGTCCTGCAACTCTGTACTTTCAAGTGGTCCTATAATACTTTCACCCTAGTGGTGGTCCCCAGAGCTGAAGACATTACTGTCTCTTCTCACAGAGCCAGTGGACCCAAAAGGAACCAGAAATTCACAGAAGAGATAGACAAAACGATTAATGATTTGGAAATTAAAGAATAGACATGTTTATCCTGATTAGAGAAGGCTAACGACAAGGTTTTGATTATCTTAAAATATACAAAAGTAAATGTGTAGATAATGATCAATACCCTTTTCTCCACTTTTACTATGAAGAGATTAATAGGAAATGGAATCAACATGAAGTACAAGCAATATAGACCAGAATAGATCTTTAAGATTATGAGTTTGTCAGTAACTGTGGGATGCCTGAGAGCAAGACACAGTTGTATACCATCTTTGTACCCCAGTATACAACAGCATCTGGCATCCAGAAAGTGCTCAATACAAATGTGCCCTCAAAATTAATAAGAGATCATTTGACTGTTTAAAGATTCAAACTACAGACTGGACATGGTGGCTCACACCTGCAATTCCAGCGCTTTGGGAGGCCAAGAAGGGTGGATCACTTGAGGCCAGGAGTTTGAGACCAGCCTGACTAACATGGCAAAAGCCCATCTCTACTAAAAATACAAAAATCGGCTGGGCATGATGGTGCATGCCTGTAGTCCCAGCTACTCAGGAGGCTGAGGCACAAGAATCGCCTGAGCTCAGTAGGCAGAAGTTGCAGTGAGCTGAGATCGTGCCATTGCATTCCAGCCTGGGTAACAGAGGGAAACTGTCTCAAACATAAAAAAATAAACATTCAAACTACAGAAGTACATTATAGAGATAGGACAGAACATTTCTCTTGATATTAAGAAAAATGAAGATAATCTTGCAATAAGTTAGGTAATGAGCAGAAAAGTTAAATTTATAATTATAATTTTTCAAAGTTATTTCCTTATTACAAAAAAAAACCCTTGGGCCTTGGTGATTCTGTCATGAAGTGACTATACACACACAGAGCTGAAGCAAGGCAGTCTCCATTCTCAACTGAAAACTGGTGCCAATCATAAAGATGTTGCCTACTTTAAAAAATACCTGTTAAGCACTTAGAGTTCTAGCAGTCAAATTCTCCTAATACTAGCCCTGTATGGCAATTGTGAAGTATGAATGGATGCAGCTCCTCACTAGAGTCCTTGCACTGTAGGAACTCTTCAACAGGTGAAATGATTCTCAACAGATAGAAGGAATCTTGGTCATCCTTCAGAATCACTTTCCATTACCCCTAGTGATTTATAATGAGGTGAGTTATTCTTTTGACCTCATTTTTCATGCTATTTACTGTCAAGGAGGAACAATTTAAACATGGGGAGGAAAATCAATACAAGAGGCATAATTATAAAACAGTGAAGCTGCATCCACAGGACCCAAACACAATCTGTTTTGGCATATTAAAGTCACATTTCATTGCCAGACCAACTTTTAAAAAAATAAAAATCACTAACTAAAAAAAGAAACCTGGCAAAAATGTTGCCAAGAAGCAGGAAAAAAAAAAAAAAAAGCAACCTGCCTCGCTTGAAATGCCCGCATATAAACAAAACAGTTCATAAAACTATACATCCCACTGTGAAATTCACATTCAATTAGAAGGGCCAATTTCTCTTAGACCTCAAAGAGCACAACAGCCAGCCAACCAACCCAATCTCCATATGAATGCCCAATGTCACTTCCATTTTCTAAGACAAGCACATCATTTGCCCACAGTTGACTGCCCAAAACTGATGTAGCTAGAATGGACACACTTCCTATCTTCTCTCTTATAAAGCAGGTCTCTTTCTTCTCCTTACATCACCAAGTTACTCTCTATTTTTTTTTTAGTTTTCTTTGGAGGCTTCCCTTTGAAGTTTTCTTTCATAATGGACCTCAAGGGTTGGCAGTTGTCTTAGGGAATAAGAAACCATATTACTGAACTGGAATTCTGAACAATATTTCAAAATAAAGAGAATAATATGCTTTGGATATTTGTTCCCTCCGAATTTCATGTTGAAATGTGATCCCCAATGTTGGAAGTGAGGCCTGGTGGGAAATGTGTGGGTTACAAGAGCAGATCCCTCATAAATGGCTTGGGGTCCTTTCCATGGCAATGAGTGAGTTATTACTCTGGTAATTCATATGAGAGCTGATTGTTTAAAAGTGTATGGTACCTCCCACCTCTCTCTCTTTCTCCTGCTCTCACCATGTGATGCACCTGCTCTCCCTTTGCCTTTTGCAATGATTGTAAGCTTCCCAAGGCCCTCACCACAAGCAGATGCTGGCTTCATGCTTCCTGTATAGCCTGCAGTACTGTGAGCCAATTAAACCTCTTTTCTTTATAAATTACCCAGTCTCAGGCATTCCTTTATAGCAACAAAAACAGACTAATACAGGGAACTTCGGTTAAGAGTTAATGGTAAAGATCTGAAATGACAGTAGAAAAAGTTTACTCCATTGCCAATCACTGAAAAAATTTACATATGAAGAGTACTACTAATCTCAACATTGGGCACCTTGTCAAGCCTTGCAACAGTCAATACACTAAACCCATGTTAACCATTTTATTCACAATTTACCTTTTTTTTTTTTTTTTTTTGAGACAGTTTCACTCTTGTTGCCCAAGCTGGAGCGCAATGGCACAATCTTGGCTCAGTGCAACCTCCACCTCCCAGGTACAAGCGATTATCCTGCCTCAGCCTCCCGAGTAGCTGGGATTACAGGTGTCCACCACCAGGTCCAGCTAAATTTTGTATTTTTAGTAGAGACAGTGTTTCACCATGTTTGCCAGACTGGTCTCGAATACCTGACCTCAGGTGATCCTCCCACCTCGGCCTCCCAAAGTGCTGTGATTACAGGTGTGAGCCACTGCACCCAGCCAATTTACATTTTTTAAGCTGATCACTGGTAACCCAATTGGAAGCTCAATACAAGGAGCTTCTTGTGATGTGATGATAACTAGAATAATTAACTAATTAATTGAATTCAGGTCTAGTCAACACTGGCTTGAAACTTCAAAATTTTTGCAGGCCATCAATGGCCACTAAATCACAAAGAGAGATAACCTGACATTAATTGCCTTCTCATGGAAGTACATACCACCACTTAAGATGTACTCTTACCAAAAAAATTGAACCTTAATCATCAGATCTAATCTCTAATTACTAGTTTATGGAAAACACGTGGGACAAAAGAACACATTAACATCACAAGCAAGCAGTAGGAAAAGTCTAGATTGTAGAGAAACTCTAAAAGTACAAACAACCCAGTTTTTCAACAAATAAGGTAAGAGAAAAAAAAATGAGGAGGAAACCATAGATTAAAATACATATCAATCAAAACAGACCTTATTTGAATCATGACTTGAATAAACCAACTGTTAAAACACACACACACACACACACACACACACACACACACCTGTGAACAATCAGCGAAATTTAAACATTACTAAAATAAAATTTTAAGAAACAAGATTTTGACTTTTAGGTATGCTAATGAAATTTTTTTTTTATTTTTGTTTTTGTTTGAGACACAGTCTCGCTCTGTCACCCAGGCTGGAGTGCAGTGGTGCAATCTCAGCTCACTGCAACTTCTGCCTCCCCCGTTCAAGTGATCCTCCTGCCTTAGCCTCCCAAGTAGCTGGGATTACAGGCACGTGCCACCACACCTGGCTAATTTTTTGTATTTTCAGTGGAGATGGGGTTTCACCATGTCGGCTAGGCTGGTCTCGAACTCCTGACCTCAGGTGATTCACCCGCCTCAGCCTCCCAAAGTGCTAGGATTACAGGCATAAGCCACCACGCCCAGCCGATTTTTTTTATTTAAAGTTCTACGTTCTAGAGATATATGTTGAAATATTTACAAATAAAATATAAGCTGGGCACGGTGGCTCATGACTGTAATCCCAACACTTTGGGAGGGTGAGGCGGGTGGATCACCTGAGGTCAGGAGTTCGTTCGAGACCAGTCTGGCCAACATGTGAAATCCTGTCTCTACCAAAAATACAAAATTAGCCAGGCATGGGGACACATGCCTCTAATCCCAGCTACTTGGGAGGCTGAGACACCCCAGGAGGTGGAGGTTGCAGTGGGCCAAGATCGTACCATTACACTCCAGCCTGGGCAACAAGAGTGAAATTCATCTCAAAAGAAAAAAAAAAAGTATGTGATATCTATGATTGGCTATAAAATAATCCAGTATACTGGAGATGAGGATCTATAAATGAAACAAGATTGGCCGTAAGTTTATCACTTTTGAGAATTCATTATACCATTCTCTCTACTTTTGTATCTTCTATTTTGAAATATTCCACAATAAAACGCTTAAAAAAAAGAGAGTCACTAGACCAATAAGTCATACAGAAAAGCCAGATATATATATCATGCCAGATATATCATGAATATTTAGAGCATTGCACCAAAAAACAGTTCCCCAAATTTGCATTAGATTAATATTCTAACAGATTAACACTGTATTATAACATTTAAGTATACTAAATATAAAATAATTTCTAAATTTTTGTATAAACCTATTCCATAACTACAATGAAGTAGAATATTTCATTAAAAACCACATGCAAGTCAATTTTCAATTCTGAAAACTAAAGCTTCAGCTTTTCTTTTTTTTTACTTTTTTTTTTTTTTTTTTAGAGCCTCATCTCACTCTGTCGCCCAGGCTGGAGTGCAGTTGCACCATCTCAGCTCACTGCAACCTCCACCTCCTGAGTTCAAGCGATTCTCCTGCCTCAGCTTCCCGAGTAGCTGGGACTACAAGCACGTGTGACCACGCCTGGCTAATTTTTTGTATATTTTGTAGAGACAGGGTTTCACCCTGTTAGCCAGAATGGTCTCAATCTCCTGACCTCGAGATCTGCCCGCCTTGGCCTCCCAAAGTGCTGGGATTACAGGCGTGAGCCACCGCGCCCAGCCAAAGCTTCAGTTTTTCAATTGAACTGCCTCATGAAACAAACATAAACTCTGCATGCCTGATAAAACTTTAAGCTCCCAAATTTTACTCAAACTGGTTACAATCTAAGATCAGAAGTTTAAGAAACAATTTTTTAAGTTACCCTTCAAAACCAGGAAAAACCCCAACATATTCACAGACAAAAACAACATCAACAAATTGGGCAAGCATTCAATTAGCAATCCAAATGAGGCTTCAATTCCTTGTCCTATATGACATTCTGGGCCAAGATCTTAATCTGAATTTATTATTACTATGTTGAACCATTAAAGATTTATTAGACATCCGCCATCTCTCACCATCTTACAGAAGATATATATGTAATTCTCCTCCATAAGCATAAAATAGTCTCAAATACTGATAAATATAGTACTCCCCTGACACTCCTCAAGAGCCAGAATGCTAGAACAGAAATTACTATGTAGCCGATTTCCTTTTTTTTTTTTTTTTGAGACGGTGTCTCGCTCTGTCACCCAGGCTGGAGTGTGGTGGCCGGATCTCAGCTCACTGCAAGCTCCGCCTCCCGGGTTCACGCCATTCTCCTGCCTCAGCTCCCGAGTAGCTGGGACTACAGGCCCCCGCCACCTCGCCCGGCTAGTTTTGTATTTTTTAGTAGAGACGGGGTTTCACCGTGTTAGCCAGGATGGTCTCGATCTCCTGACCTCGTGATCCACCCGTCTCGGCCTCCCAAAGTGCTGGGATTACAGGCTTGAGCCACCGCGCCCGGCCCCGATTTCCTATTATAAGTTATAATAGTAACCAACTATTCTGGAGACCCTTCCCAAAATTCAATTTGGTTTCTAAATTGTATCTACTGCTAAGTAAAAGTAACAAGAAGCACAGAATCAGATACACAGTAGACACTCAATAAATAAAAGAGAATGGCAGAAGAAACAGTTTATTGGTACTAACCTCCCTATCACTGTTCCCCCAAGGCTGCCTTCCAGTGAAAGTGCTAATGAGTGGGAAATGGGCCAAACTAGACTGAGAAGTAAAATAAACTAGATAATCAGCCATCAGTAATAGGGACATAACCTTCTTGCCCCTACTGTCAGGTTTAATATCCTAAAATATTCTTAACTCATGAATAATGAAACCACCTGAACTAGCCTGAATTTGTCATATATTTTGGGCCCTCATTTAAATTACAATTATATTGATGGACAATCTATATTTTTTCACCCAAAAGTCAACAGAAAGACAAGTTATCCTTAATGCAAAAAAACTGCATATAACCTCCACAAAAGTCTTCAAAAATATATCTACTGAAAGTGCTCTTTCAAAGTTTAAATGACCAAATCCAACAGTCTTTCTACAGGCCTTCTCCTCAATTTCCTTTTACACTATTTACCATCCATTCCTTGAAATACCTCAATACCACTGTTTGTCAGTTCTTCTCTGTATCAGTTTCCTATTGCTGCTGTAACAAATTACCATAAACTTAGTTGCTTAAAACAACACAAATGTATTATCATAGCATTCTGGAGGTCAGAAGTCTGAAATCATGGCCAGATGCAGTGGCTCACACCTGTAATCCCACCACTTTGGGAGGCCAAGGCGGGTGGATCACCTGAGGTCAGGAGTTCGAGACCAGGCTGGCCAACAGGGCAAAACCCTGTCTCTACTAAAAATACAAAAATTAGCTGGTCGTGGTGGTGAGTGCCTGTAATCCCAGCTACTCAGGAGGCTGAGGCAGGAGAATCGCTTGAACCTGGGAGGAGGAGGTTGCAGTGAACCAAGATTATGCCGTTGCACTCCAGCCTGGGGGTCAAGAACGAAATTCAGTCTCAAAAAAAAAAAAAAAAAAAAAGGAAGTCTGAAATCAGTCTCATCGGGCTGAGTTGTCAAATTGTTGGCAGGGCTGGTTCCTTATGCGGAGGCTCTGAGAGAAGAATCCACTTCCTTGCCTTTTTCAGCTTCTAGGGTCCACCTGCATTCCTTGGCTCACAGACCCTTCCTGGAATCCTTCCAATCTCTTGCTTCCTTCATCACATCTCCTATTCTAATTCTGCTCTCTTGCCTCCCTCTTATATGGATGCTTGTGATTATATTGGGCTCACCTGGATAATCCAGGTTAATTTCCTTATCTCAAGATCCTTAAAGTAATCACATCTCCAAAGTCTCTTTTACCATGTAAGGTAACATATTTACATGTTCTGGGGATTAGGACTTAGACATCTTTGGGGCACCATTAGTCATCCCACCACATCTTCCAATGGCTCTAACTTGAATTTCTGCATTCTCTGCCTACCAGCTGTTTGTGTTTTCTGTTCTTCTCCATATATTTTCTCCCCTTCCTCTTTCACACTCATTACTTCAACTCTCACCTTCATGCTAAAATCAAGTCTCGTCTCAAATATGAGAAAATTGAAGCCTAGATAGGAAAGTGACTAGCCTTGAGTCACATAGATACCTACAGGATATTTACTTACTTATTTATTTATTTGAGACACACTCTTGCTTTGTCACCCAGGCTGGAGTGCAGTGGTGTGAACACAGCTCACTGCAGCTTCAACCTCCTGGGCTCAAGTGATCCTCCCACCTCAGCCTCCTATGTAACTGGGACCACATGTGTGCACCACCATACCTAGCTAATTTTTTGGGGGGGGTAGGAGAGATAGGGTCTCACCACATTGCTCAGGCTGGTCTCAAACTCCTGGTCTCCAGCAATCCTCCCACCTTGGGCTCCCAAAGTGCTGGGATTACAGACATGGGCCACCATGCCCCGCACTTATAGGAGATTTCTACTTGTACATCTTCAGAGTACCTCACTCTAATCGTTGACTGAATACTATTTCTACCGGAATAACACAATTATTTCATACTCACAAGCTAGAACTGTGCTACACTTTTTTCTCATCTCCATTCACTCAGCTGGTTCTCTCAACTCTGTCTCTCCATTCGTTCAGAAATCCAAGTGCCACTTCAGAATCCCAAAATACTGCTTTGGTTGGGTAACAATCCTGCTCAAACCCACAAAAATTCTCTACTAAGGAGTCCATCAAGCCTCCTTGGCCTGATGTTTGATGTTCAAAGCCCTCTAGAATGTCACCCCGACTCTCTCTCATCTCTAACCCTTCAAACACATCCATTAGGATTTCCTAGTGTCCTCTGCCTACATACCACACTCATTCCTATTTATTCGCCCATGCTGCTCTATCATCCTGGACTGCCTTCCTTTGTCCTCCCACTTAGGAACACATCCTTTCCAGGGCATCATAGAATTTGGAACTCTAAAAGGAATCTTTTTTTATTTATCTGTCTCCAAACCTGACTGTTAGTTCCTTGAGGGCAGAAATTATACCACATATATACTCTAGTACACGCTTACAATCTACCATTTAGGCGTTCAACATTAGCTGTTAATTAAGAATCTAAGAAAACCTCTAAAGAGAAAAATATAGTAGACACATGTAATTAATGGCATATCATTCAAATATCAAAAACTTTACTCTAGGCCCAGCATGGTGGCTCTTCTTTGTTTAGAGACAGGGTCTCGCTCTGTCGTCCAGGCTGGAATGCACTGGCATGATCATGGCTCACTGCAACTCCAGTTCATGGACTCAACCTATCCTCCTGCCTCAGCCTCCCAAGTAGCTGCAACTACAGACATGCACCAATGTGCCTGGCTAATTTTATTTTTTTGTAAAGACCGGGTTTTGCTATTGTTGTCCAGGCTGGTCTCAAACCCCTGATCCCAAGTGGTCCTCCTGCCTCAGCCTCCATCTATTGTGATTATAGGAACAAAATAACTGATTAATGACTGTCATGGGCTGAGGGTGGGAGGAGCTGTCTACCAAGGAGCACAAAAAATCTTGATGGTATGGTAATGTTCTACATCTTGATTATAGTGGTGGTTCCACAACTGTATGCATTTGTCAAAACTCATAGGGTGCTGCACTACAAAGAGGGAATTTTGTTGTATACAAAGTGTATCTTAATTTTAAAATATTTAAAAAGAAAAAAATAAACGACTTAGTTTTCTGTTACCAACAAGACTGGTCCAACTCCTTACCTTTGGCAGAACTGTGCTTAATCCACATATCTTAACAGGTTGCCTATTTCAAAATACTTATGGAGAAGATGATTCTAAAAGCCCAAATGGTGATATATAGTTATTCAGCATGAGTTTAAGAATTGGGGAGAGGCCAGGTGTGGTGGCTCCCACTTGTAATCCAAGCACTTTTGGAGGCTGAAGGGGGAGGATTGTTTTAGCCCAACAGCTCAAAATCAGCCCTGGCAACATAGTGAGACCCTCTTGTCTACAAAAAATTTTAAAAATTAGCTGGGTATGATGGGGTGTGCCTGCAGTCCCAGTTACTAGGGAGGCTGAGGTAGGAGGATCACTTGAGTCTGAGAGGTTGCAGCTGCAGTGATCCATGGTCACACCACCACACTCCAGTCTGGGTAACAGAGCAAGATCCTGTCACCAAAAAAAAAAAGAAGAAGAAGAAGAATAGGGAAGAAATTCTGTGAAACAAATGAAAGTCATTTTTATCTATACTTTCAAAAACAAAAACACACACATACAAAGCTGAGTTTCCCAATATGGCTTTGAGGTCCAACATAGTCTGATGCAACATATTAAGCCATTTGAAGAGGTAAGCTACTAAAATGGTTCAGGACAGACGACTATTCTAGATGAACAGTAATAAAGGAGCAAATAGGATTTTCAGAATCCTATGTTGCCATGGGTCCTGACACCAAGCAGAATTCATCAACATTCAGGGTAAGGAAAAAGTAACTTCAAAGGTGGAACTAGGAGAGGAATGAGTAATACATTTAGAATAAAAGAGAAAAGGTTAAAAGCACAAGTTTTATTTTACCATATAAGTTAGCACGCAAAATATACTATTTTATATGGAACTGAACACACAGTCATCTTGCTCATCTTCTGTCTCTGTCTGAATAAAAATTGCTCAGCCTATCCTCCTCCCCTCACTTGTTCCTATCTCCATCTCTTTTCACGAGAAATACGTGATTTTAGCCTCCCTGAGGCTACAGCGTCAGACTGAGGCAACTCTAGAATGACAAAGGCTTATTCAACTACAAATTGAATTCCAGTCTGGGGTGCCCATGAGGGTCCAAATTTGGACCCTGCACTTCACAAAGACAGTCCGAATTTCTTTTTTCTTTTTCTTTTTTTTTTTAAACGGAGTCTCACTCTGTTGCCCAGGCTGGAGTGCAGTGGTGTGATCTTGGCTCACTGCAACCTCCACGTCCCGGGTTCAAGCGATTCTCCTGCCTTCAGCCTCCCTGAGTAGCTGGGACTACAGTTGTGCGCCACCACACCAGGCTAATTTTTGTATTTTTAGTAGAGACAAGATTTTGCAATGTTGGCCAGGCTGGTCTCGAACTCCTGACCTTGTGATCCACCTGCCTTGGCCTCCCAAAGTGCTGGGATTACAAGCATGAGCCACTGCCCCGGGCCGCCCGTCTGAGTTTCTGAGTCAAGTATGGAATTATTCTAATCTCCTTGATAGTCTCCTTGATATTCATCCAAATGAAAACTGATCAGACTGTGCTAAGAGACAAGACCTATGGTGATTGGCATCCAGTATCCCTCACCACACTCAGCACAGATTTAAGAGTCAATGTAATACATGCTGAAGTAAGTAAGCATTCATTTTAATGAATCCTAGAAAAATCTCTTTTCTGAAAGCAGGTACTTGCCTCTTCCAACAGCAATAATTTGGTAGATACAGTTTTTAAGGGCATGTATCTAGGCCTAGAGTACCTAAGATTATAATGCTAAGGATACCAAGATAGGTGCTAACAGTCAAACTTATTCAATAAATAAAAGAAAAAATTTAAAGTACTAGACCACATAGAATTATTAACAAATATTCCTGGCCTTACAATGTGTATATGCAAATGAAACAGAAATTCCTTTGTGAGCAAACAAGTGCTTTCAAGGGTTCTATAATCAGATTAGTACCTTGTTCATTAAGGACTCTAGGACAACACATGCATACACATCAAATCTTAATATAGTCACTGAAATTTAGTCTGCATCAGTTTCCAAGGCTTTCATCAGAGTTGGTCTAACCTTTGAGATACTTCTTATCCCAGTCTAATTCAAGTATTATTAACAGGCCCCCTGGAGCTTGTTATCTTTGACTCAAGCACCTCGTGGTCTCAGCAAAGGCTGCCAGGAAAGAAGGTCTCTAAGTCCAAAAGAAGCATCAAGGCACCACAAGCTGCAGTGCAAATCATCTACTGTGACATTGTAGGCGGAGAAAAACTTTCCCCCAGTACTATCTGGGGGCTACTAACATGCCAAGACAATAATCCACAGTTGGTCAAGTGGCCATGGTCAAAAGAGAGAAAAGAAGCAATTATCCAGATAATTTATATCATGCTTATATAACAGATGGACATTTTAAATAAATAATTCATACAATTATACCACTCACTCTGCATTTCACAGAAGGTGAATCTGTTGTAAAGTAGGTGGTTCAGCTACAGATAGCTCCAGTCTCACTTTTGAAAGTAGTCTTTTACGTACCTTAGGAGTTCTCTAGGTCGACCATGCATGGTGGCTCATGCCTGTAATCCCAGCACTTTGGGAGGCCAAGGCGGACAGATCATTCGAGGCCAGGAGTTTGAGACCAGCCTGGTCAACATGGTGAAATCCCATCTCTACTAAAAATATAAAAATTAGCCGGGCATGGTGGTGGGCACCTATAGTTCCAGCTACTTGGGAGGCTGAGGCATGAGAATAGCTTGAACTTGGGAGGTGGAGGTTGCAGTGGGCCGAGACTGCACCATTGTACTCCAGCCTGGGAGACAGAGTGAGACTCTGTTTTGTTTTATTTTTTTAAAAAACAATAACAACAACAAAAACTTCTCCAAGTCATGGAAAAACATATTGTAACTCTTTGGAAACTGACTTGCAATGTTCTGAAGCCAATAAAGGCCCGTTGTCTGGATTCAAAGATATAATTTCTCAACAGAAGACCTCAAATCTTTAAGCAGCTTAATTTTTACCTGAATTTGTCTAGAATTGAGTATACCTATTCAATTTAACTCCTTGTCAGCCCTATAAATTGAAAGGAACGCTTATATTGCATTTATAGATGTTAAAAAAAATTAATAGCTGTCATCCCCTTCTTCTCTTATTTCAATAGATTACTAAGCTGAGCACAGTGGCTCACACCTATAATCCCAGTAGTTTGGGAGGCCAAGGCAGGTGGATCTCCTGAGGTTGGGAGTTCGAGACTAGCCTGGCCATCATGGTGAAACCCCATCTCTACTAAAAATACAAATATTATCTATGCGTGGTGGCAGGCACCTGTAATCTCAGCTACTTGGGAGGCTGAGGCAGGAGAATCACTTGAACCCAGGAGGCGGAGGTTGCAGTGAGCCAAGATCTCGCCATTGCACTCCAGCCAGGGCAACAGAGCGAGACTCCATCTCAAAAAAAAAGAAAAAGAAAAACAAGAATTCACCTTCCCAAATAGTTCAGAAATGTAAAGTTTAAAATTTAATGTGGTTCTCTTAGCTTTTATCTCATTTTACATTCAGCTCCTTATTAAGTGGGATATAGATCTCTGGGATGTAAATCTGAAAAATCCATGCCTATGGGTCACTTCTTTACTTTCTAACTTTGCACAAATAATTTTCCTGAGCTTCAGTTTCCTCATCTGTAAAATGAGAATAACAACACTACCTGCCACACCTACTTCAAAGGATCACTGCTGAAACTCACATGGGGTAAGACATATGAAATCAAACAGCAAAGCACTCTGCAAATATTGGTTACTACCACAGATGGGGAAATATTACGAGCAGGAAAAAAACAATGGGTGAATTAGTTTAGAAAAAATTAGGGTGAAAAAGTTTCTTCTACCTGAAAGAGAAGGGTTGCAAACATAGAAGTAACTTTAAGCTATTGACTAAATATATTTAGGGAAGTGGTCTGACATAAAGTTGAGTTATTATTTAGAAGTGGATTCTCATGCCAACACATTCACTTTGCACAGACGGCAGAAGAAGAAAAAGACAAAAGATTAAGAGTGGGTGTCCGGCTCTCAGCTCACCAAAATAACTGATTTGAGGCGAGAGGGTGTAGTTAGTCATGGCAGTCAGTAGATAGAGAATATTGCTGCATTAGGCGATGAACTATAAGGTGTCGTTACCAAGCACAGATTATCCACAATCCATATAGTATAGCTACGTATAGGGCATGGGATTTCTATAGAGCGCTTTAGAAAAAAAAAAAAATAGAAAAATAGAAAAGCTATTCCATAAGTACCAAACAGACAGAAGTAATTCAATAACTTAGTTCTCCACAGGAAGCTCTCGGGGAGGTAGCATTGCTGAGAAGAAAGTTAAGATACCTATAACAACGAGGTCCGGGGTGTTCTAGGAGCTATAGCCTAGAGGCGACACAAACTGTTTTTAAGCACTACAAATCAACAAAACAAGAGGTGTGGTTTCAGACCTGCTTGTCTTTACCCAGTATAGGGCTTTACTCTTTAAGTGATCTAAGATATTCTATAATGGGGACACACAACAACTGAATTTTCTGAAAGGGCATCAGACAAATGACACTGTGCCTATGAGTGACACGGCGTGCAGGCACGCCAACCAGACATAAGTGAAGATAACTAATCTATAGGGATACGACCAGGGACAAAAATCACCAGTAACCATGACAACACAAGTAGGTGGAGGGAAACACAAACACTGACCAAGCAGCGGGGTGACACTATTCCTTCAGGTAGAGAGATCCTGGGGTCAGAAAAAGACTTGATTAGTGGAGGAAGCTGGCCAAGAATGAAACCGATTAGCCCAAAAGGGCAGTGTCCATGCAGAAGGACTCGGCGGCAACACTGATACTCCCCATGGGGCGGCTCGCAGGGTCAAAGACACATCTGTAGGAGACTGGACGCCTCTAAGACCGAGAAAGGAGTTACCTGGTGCAGGGCTGTCAAGCCGTCCACGTTGACTGTGTTGATATCAGCACCTCTTGCCAGAAGCTTTCTCACCTCGTCGGTGTCCCCGCTAGAGCAGGCGGCCAGGAAGACAGCACCGTCCTCGAAGCGGACCCTGGGGCTCCCGCGCCTGGTCAGCGGCTGCCGCCCCGCGCCTCGTCGCTCCGCGGGCTCCTGCTCTGTCAGCGAGCCCCGCCAGCGCCGAAGCTGCTCTGCCCGCCGCATTCGCGCCGACTCTGCCCGCTTCCCTCCTAGGTGCTCCAGCTCCGCCATTGCTCCGGCCTCGGCAGCTGCTGCCAAAACTACCAACACTAAATTACTGTTGGGGCTCGGGTTGCCGCTGCCGCCTCCCTCAGAGCGCTTCAGCCGGGAGCAGAGGGCGGAGACCCTCGCGCCGCCATCTTTACTCCTCTCGCCACTAGCACCGCCCGCACGCTCCCTCGGCTTCAATACGCAGCCGCTACCCGGCCTCGGATCATCACGGGACTCGTAGTAAGAGGCCTGCCCTAAGTGCACTTGGTGGCCGTAAGGGAACTACAAATCCCTGGATGCATCAGAAAAAAGTCGAGGACCGACGGCTCTTTCGCCACGGGACCCAGTGAGGTCACCTTTGCCCTAAAGCTGGAACTGTCTCCTGGACTGGCGTCAACCTCTTCCTCTGGGCATTTTGGGAGTCGTAGTTTATTCTTGTTATGACTGGTAACTAATCTTAGCTCCCTAATTATCACATCAATTCTTTGCAGTGCAAGAGACGCGGTAATTATTCCTATTTTCTGGAGGGGAGAACTAAACATTAAGTACCTAAACGACTGGATTCTATATCCTAGTTCTAAGTCTAGGGTTTTATTAACATGTGTATTAATCACAGTAAATGTGAATGTGCGTGGGGAGGAGGAGCAGTATTACATGTTTTACATAAATACTGTCAACTTACTCCAGGCCCAGAAAAGATCTTGAAAATGATGCATTCAGATGTAGTGAGAAGAGTTTAAGCTGTGAATTTAAATTGAATTCACAGCCGTAGACAAATTACTTGACTTCTCTGAGCCAGTTTTCTTATGTGTAAAATGGGAATAATATCTCACAGGGTAGTCGTGTGGATCAGATAAAATAATACATGCAAGGATGCCTAATACTATCTTTGGCACATATTGCATCCCAATAAATAATTTCTCTTCTCCCTCCTCCTCCTCCTCTACTCTTTTCATATATCTTAAATTTTTACAAGACAGAATAGATGTCTTCCGTGATTTTTATTTCTTTTCTTTTGACACAGAGTCTCACTCTGTCACCCAGGCTGAGTGCAGTGGCACAATCACGGCTCACTGCAGACTCAACCTCCTGGGCTCAAGTGATTCTCCCACCTCAGCCTCCCAAGTAGCTAGGACTACAGGTGCCCACCACCACACCCGCTATTTTTTTTTATTTTTTTATAGAGACAAGGTCTCACCATGTTGCCCAGGCTTGTCTGGAACTCCTAGACACAAGCGATCTCCTGCCTCAGCTTCCCAAAGTGTTGGGATTACAGCCCTGAGCCACTGTACCTGGCCCATGATTTTTTTTTTCAAAGCTAGAGAAAGATACTATCAAGCATACTAAATCATACTAAATTCCTAAGGTAGCAAATAGGACATTCTTATATTCCCCAAGACTGGGTTAAAAAACATATATCTGTCTGATTGTTTTGTTTTGTTTTGTTTTGTTTGAGACAGGGTCTCACTCTGTCACCTATGGCATGGTCATGGATCAGTGTAGCCTCAACCTCCCAGGCTCAAGCAATCCTCCCACCTCAGCTCCGCAAGTAGCTGGGACTACAGGCCTGCGTCACTATGCCTGGCTAACTTTTGTATTTTTTGTAGAGACAGGGTTTTGCCATGTTGCCCAGGCTAGTCTTGAGCTCCTGGGCTCAAGTGATCCACCCACCTCAGTCTCCCAAAGTGTTAGTATTACAGGCATGAGCCACCACATCCGGCCAGTCCGATTGATTTAATAATTATAACCTCCAGTGCTCTAGCCCTGAACAAAATATAATTAAATGTGTTACCCATAATGAAGGAGTACATATGCAAATATTAGATTCTTTAAACATTTCTGTATGTTTAAAATTTTTCATTTAAAAATGTTGCAAAATGATCGGGGTATTGTAAAGGGAAACTTTATTATATTCTGTCATGTGAAAATTTGCCTGTTCCTAAATTCCTCCTGAAATGAAGTGGAAATCATACATTAAGGAAACAATTAGTTATTGAATTGAAAACCTTAAATGAAAAGTGACATATAAATGTAAAAATTATTATGTTTAATAATACTGTGTCTACCTACCATATGCTTTAGTAGGGTATTCTTAAATACATTATAAATACTAATTAAACCTTATGTCAAATCTGTGAACTATGAATAACAATGTACATAAGGAAAATCAAGGTATAATAATGTATACATTATGTAACCTCATTTTCCTCGCTACATACATTTATTTATGGCCATCATAGAACTTGTCATGTCTCATCATTTATTGCAATTAAAAATTTTTGGCCAGACGTGATGGCTCATGCTTGTAATCCCAGCATTTTGGAAGGCCAAGGTGGGCAGATCACTTACGGTCAGGAGTTCGAGACCAGCTTGGCTAACGTGAAACCCCATCTCTACTAAAAATACAAAAAGTAGCTGGGTATAGTGGCAGGTGCCTGTAATCCCAACTACTCAGGAGGCTGAGGCAGGAAAATCGCTTGAACCTGGGAGACGGAGGTTGCAGTGAGCCAAGATTACACCACTGTACTCCAGCCTGGGTGACAGAGCAAGACTGTCTCAAAAAAAAAAAAAAAAATTATTCATGAGATTTACTTTGTAACATATCACAGTGGGACCTCCTCTTATTCCAATTCAGCCTCTTGCTGATAATTTGTATTGCCCTTAAGCACCCAAATAGAATTCTCAGTAAAGGATAAAAGAAAAATTGATATTAAATCAAATAGGTAGGAATACTCAGCTAGAAGCCTAATCCTATTCACAGTCCTCATGCATCATTTCAATATTATGTTCCTGGTATATGATAGCTGCTCCTATATATATATAACTTTATGTTTTACTGGCATACTGGTCTTCTAATAAGGATTTTTGAACTGGAGTACATTTTTCAGGGATCAATAATGATGATTCTTTTGGCTGCATTCTTTTTGTATTCAGAATTAGGAGGCAAAAAATATCTAGTTCCAGTTGTTTAAATAAGCTAAAATTGACCCACTCCAGGTTAAATCCTTACTTTCCCAAGACATAGGAACTAAAATTTCTTTCTTTTTTGGAGATAATTGGTACCAACATAACTCACTGCAGGCTCGAACTCCTGAGCTCAAGCAAATCTCCTCCTACCTCCTGAGTAGCTGGGACTATAGGCACATAAAATAAAATTATGTTATTTTATTTTTAAGCAGAGACGGGTCTCGCTATTTTGCCCAGGCTGGTCTTGAACTCCTGGCCTCAAGCAGTCTTCCCACCTCAGCCTCCCAAAGTACTGAGATTTTAGGTGTGAGCCACCATGCCCAGCCTGAGCTTAAATTTCAACAAGAATTCAGTCTCTTTTTCTTTTTCTTTTTCTTTTTTTTTAAACAGAGTCTCCAGGCTGGAGTGCAATGGCACGATCTCAGCTCACTGCAACCTCTGCCTCCCGGGTTCAAGCGATTCTCCTTGAGAAGCTTGGACTATAGGCGCTCACCACCATGCCTAATTTTTGTATTTTTAGTAGAGACAGGGCTTCACCATATTGGCCAAGCTCTTGACCTTGCGATCCACCTGCCTCGGCCTACCAAAGTGTTGGGATTACAGGCATAAGCCACCACGCCAGGCCAAGAATTCAGTCTCAATATAAGGAAGTTCCAGGAAGCCAGAAGTACTTCCTTACCATACCTATTTTATTTGCTGCTTTTCTTTTTTTTTTTCCTGTGGAAGTAAGTGTGTAATACCTTCTTTGGAGATTTTACAGAAAAGTGTAAGTAGCTAAATTCCTTGGATAGTTTAAGAGCATACCTACTTGGAGAGAAAGAAATATAGCTTCTGGCTGTATGATTATTGAAAGTAGTAATAATTATTATAATCTAATTAATTTTACAGGCTCGGCCAAAAAAGATGCCATGAAAACATTCATCTACCTATAATGACTTAAAAAGATTTTCACATCAAAATCCTATTTTTTCTAAAACATCTTTCCCAACCAGGGCTTTCTGAGAATAACTTATACAATCAGCTCATTAAACAAGTATGGTAATTTAAATTTCCTAAATAAGTACTCCATTCTTTTATTATTTATTTTTTATTTTTGAGACAGGGTCTCACTCTGGATTTGCAGTCGTGCAATCACAGCTCACTGCAGCCTCAACCTCCTGGGCTCAAGCAATCCTCTTACCTCGGCCTCCCAAGTAGCTGGGACTACAGGCATGCACCACCATGCCTGGGTAAGTTTTGCATTTTTTGGTAGAGATGGGGTTTTGCCATGTTACCCAGGCTGGTCTCAAACTCCTGGGCTCACGCGATCTGCCCACCGAGGTCTCAAAAAAATAAAAAATAGGCCAGGAGCAGTGACTCACGCCTGTAATCCCAGCACTTTGGGAGGCCGAGGCGGGCGGATCACAAGGTCAGAAGATCGAGACCATCCTGGCTAACATGGTGAAACCCCATCTCTACTAAAAATACAAAAAATTAGCTGGGCAAGGTGGTGGGTGACTGTAGTCCCAGCTACTCGGGAGGCTGAGGCAGGACAATGGCGTGAACCCAGGAGGCGGAGCTTGCAGTGAGCTGAGATTGCGCCACTACACTCCAGCCTGGGCAACAGAACGAGACTCCGTCTCAAAAAAATAAAATAAAATAAAATAAAAAAATAAAAAGAAATAAAAATAAAAAATAAAAAAGGATATATTTTCATATACTAGTGAATAAATCCTGACAAGTAATACTGTTTAAAAATAAAATACAATTTTATACTTTTACAAGTACTTAAGCGAGCCTGCTGTGATGTGTTGTTAAAGTGAAGAAACCTTTATAAAATAATAATTTTCATAGCTACACTTTAAAAATAAATTATAACATTAGAATGCTCCATTTTAACAAACCATAACACCTGTAAAAAGTTTATGAAAATCTTTTAGCCTGGCCTCTATTCCCACCAGTTAACATACCCCCCTCTGGTGGACAAATGGAAACGGTACATTTAGTGTATGGGGTTCTTTCTCTTTTTTTTTTCTTTCTCTTTGTTTTCTTCTTCCCTCTCTACCTACTTTTCTTCCTTCCTCTTTTTTCTTCTATCCTTTTCTCTTTCCTCTCTGTTGCCAAAATTATAGAGACTTGCTTGTTTTATCAAACCATCTCTCTTTTCCACCAGACTCAATACAGTTCTTGCTTTTTCTTTTTTTTTTTTCTGAGATGGAGTCTCGCTCTGTCGCCCAGGTTGGAGTGCAGTGACCGAATCTCAGCTCACTGCAAGCTCCGCCTCCCCAGTCCACGCCATTCTACGGCCTCAGCCTCCGGAGTAGCTGGGACTACAGGCGCCCGCCACCATGCCCGGCTAGTTTTTTGTATTTTTTTTAGTGGAGACAGGGTTTCACCGTGATAGCCAGGATGGTCTCGATCTTCTGACCTCGTGATCCGCCCGTCTCGGCCTCCCAAAGTGCTGGGATTACAGGCTTGAGCCACTGCGCCCGGCCAGTTCTTGCTTTTTCTAAGAGACATTTTAAAGATCTATTTCTCAGAGAACCACCCAAGGAAGTAATCAAGTTCAGTTCTGAAGACAGAACTGTAATTGAGATACAATTACAGTTGGGGCAGGAAGAAAATAAAAACAGGTATTGAAAGGATTAAAACAGAAAACAGTAGTAAAATAAGCAGGAACTCAATTATGACAGAAAACACTTCACTAAATGCTGAGTAAATGCTAACAATAAATGCAAAACCCCAACAGCGAACTGGAATTAGACTGGACAAAAATGGGATTCCTTGTTTGTCTCAGAACTTTATAATTAATAAACTATTGTAGTTGGCTTATTCCTGCAACTAAGGTGAGGAACCCCAGGGGAGCATCACAGAGTCCTAGTGAACATGTGGGGCTCTTGAGAGAAAACACACCACACAATGGTTATGGGGAACTACTTGCCACTTAACCCTAGTTTCGACTAGATGTAGACATCACTGCTGTGGCCAAAATTATACTTACTTCCAAGTTTAAAAAGAGACTGATTATTACTCCGTTACCAATAATAGTAATAAACAGTATAATAGTAATAATAATAAATTACTATTAGTATTGTCATCATTATTCCAAAGCTACATAGCGAGCTGAGAGCAGTCAGATGAGGGTTGGCTTTTTGTTCGTTTGTTTTTCCACCCACAGCATTCCCAAAGGCTAGTCAAGTTCCAGCCACATCCTTTAGATTAAGTCAGGTCTGTGCCATCTTTCAGCGCTCATGAAGCATTGGCCTCTGGCAGAGGCAGCTCTGAGAAGTTAAGGTTGGCTTAACCATAAACAGGTTCTTCCTTTTTCAGTACCATGCATCTAGCGTTGGAAGACGGTTTAAAAGTCATCTATTCCAGCTGGACACAGTGGCTCACGCCTGTAATCCCAGAACTTTGGGAGGCTGAGGCGGGTGGATCACCTGAGGTCAGGAGTTCAAGACCAGCCTGGCCAACACGGTGAAACCCCGTCTCTACTAAAAATACAAAAATTAGCTGGGCGTGGTGGCGGGTGGCTGTAATCCCAGCTACTCCGGAGGCTGAGGCAGGAGAATCGCTTGAACCCGGGAGGCAGAGGTTGCAGTGAGCCGAGATTGCTCCATTGCACTCCAGCCTGGGTGACAGAGCAAGACTCTTGTCTCAAAAAAAAAAAAAAAAAAAAGTCATCTATTCCAAACTGCCACCCAGTACAAGGATCCTTTCTGCACTATCCCTGACAAGTGATAACCTAACTTCCACTTGAACATTTCCAGTGATGAAGGAATTCACTACCCCCTACGTTTACCTATTTTGTTCTTCAGAGTTCTAATTGATAGAATGCTTTATTTAGCTAAGTTCTGCATCTCTTAGACTTTCATCCGTTGTCGTTAAATGTGTCCTCTGAAGTAGTAAAATCTCCCATGTGAAAAATACTTAAAGGAAAACAGCTATCACGTATTCTCTTTTCCAGATTAAATATTTCTGGTTCCTTTCATTTTTCTTGCTAAGAAACGATTTCCAGCTCCTTCCTTGGTCTGACAGAGCCAACTTCGTAACCGAACTTGGACCCCCGGATGTCTTCTCAGGGTTGAGCGCAGGGTGTAAGACGCTGAATGGCTGCGCCCGGTGCGCGCTCTCATTTGAATGCGTGAGCGTTCAGAGCGCTGGCCAATAGAGAGGAGCGGTGGCTGCGCTTCTTTCCCGGGGGTTACTGTGGGCCAATCACAATCTTCTCCAGACAGGGGGCGGAGCTACGCCAACCGTCCGAGGTCGCGCAGGCGCTGGTACCAAGTTGGTCCGCCGGTTGCCGCGTTGTGAGGGGTGTCCGCGCAGGTAAGTAAGGAGAGTATTCCGGTTCCCGATCTGAAAGAACGTACACCGGAGGAGGTCACTGAGTCTTGGGGGGAAGGAGTCCTGTGTCCGCCCAACATGGGAGTTTTCGTCTTCTCTGAAAGGAGAGCCTCAGAAAAGCCACCGTTGAGCGGAGGGTCTCACAGTATCTTTGCATGAAATCGTGGTCAGAGCTCCCCCTAGCCGTCCTCCTGCCACGGCAGGGAGAAATTTGCCACTAGAAAGGACGTAACAGCCCAGTACTCGCTGCGGGTTGTGCACTGGCTGTTCTTTTGCCTTCTTCAACATCTGGTCCAAACCCACGTTTCGTTCATTAATTATCCAAATTTACTGCAGACTTGATACAAAAATAAAAAGACTAGGGACCTGCCGTCAAGGAATTCCCCCTAAGGAGAAGAAACTATCAGATGAATTAGAACACGATGCAAATAGATGTGGACTCACAGAGGGTGACGTTGAAAAGGTGTGAGGGGTGGGGATGCATTACTGGAGAATGAGTTGTGATTTAATATGTACTTATCTAAAGGTGTGAAAGAATAATACTTTTATGAGCAGCAGGAATAGGGCAGTGTGGCTGAAGCACGAGTTTGTGGAAAGTGGATACTGGATATAAGGCGGAATATAAGGGTTAGATTGTAAAGAACCTTTATACCCTGAAAAATAGGCAGTTATTCGTGGCATTTGAGCCACAGAATGGCATATGCCAATTTTGGTTAATATAGTGAGGCTGGAGTCTCTGGTTGATTCCTTGGGAGAAATTGCCTTGCTTGTTCTAATCCTTTTACCATGGCTTTCCACTGTTCTCGTTTTATAAAGGTACACTTTATACTTGTGATATTTTAATGTACAGTCAGCCCTCAGTATCCATGAGGGATGGTTCCAGGACATCCTGCGGATCCCAAATCCACCAAAGGTCAAGTCCCAGATATAAAATGGTGTAGTATTTGCATGTAACCTATGCATGTCCTCCCATATACTTTAAGAGATGGGGATCTCCTTTGTTGCGCAGACTGGCTTTTTTTGTTTTTTTTGTTTTGTTTTGTTTTGTTTTTCCAGAAAGAGTCTCGCTCTGCCACCCAGGCTGGAGTGCGGTGGCACGATCTTGGCTCACTGCAACCTCCGCCTTCTGGGTTGAAGCTATTCTCCTGCCTCAGCCTCCCAAGTAGCTGGGATTACGGGCATGCACCACCACACCCTGCTAATTTTTGTATTTTTAATAGAGACAGGGTTTCCTCATGTTGGCCAGGCTGGTCTCAAACTCCTGACCTCAAGTCACCCACCCACCTTGGCCTCCCAAAGTGCTGGGATTACAGGTGTGAGCCACCATGCCTGGCCAGTTTTGTTTTGTTTTTGAGACAGTGTCTTGCTCTGTTGCCTAGGTTGGAGTGCAGTGGTGCGATCTCAGCTCACTGCAACCTCCACCTCCCGAGTTCAAGCCTTTCTCCTGCCTCAGCCTCCTGAATAGCTGGGATTACAGGCACCCACCACCGCAGCTGGCTGATTTTTGTATTTTTAGTAGAGAGGGTATTTCCCTATGTTGGCCAGGCTGGTCTCGAACTCCTGGCCTCAAGTGATCCACCTGCCTCGGCCTCCCAAAGTGCTGGGATTGCAGGCATGAGCCACTGCACCAGGACGCACAGGCTGGTCTTGAACTTCTGCATGTCCTCCCATATACTTTATTTATTTTAGAGATGGGGTTCTCCTTTGTTGCACAGGCTGGTCTTGAACCCCTGGCCTCAAGTGATCCTTCTGCCTTGGTCTCCCAAATTGCTGCAATTACAGGTGTGAGCCACCATGTCCAGCCTCGCCCCCATATACTTTGAATTATTTCTTGATTACTTATAATACCTAATAAAATGCTAAGTAAATTGTTGTTACACTGTGTTCAGGAAATAATGACAAGAAAAAATGTATAGTACATGTTTGGACGAGTTTTGTTTTTTTGTTTTTTTGCTTTTTTGTTTTTTGAGACAGAGTCCTAATCTATCATCCAGGATGGGGTGCAGTGGCGTGATCTCGAAGTACAAAACGCTTTCAGCAAAAAATCTTTATTTTTAAGAAAAAAGTATTTTTTCTCATTTTCTATTTCTGTCATAAATTTTTATTCTTTCCAGTGGAACCAAAACTTGAACTTCCTTATAGTTGATACATGCCCAGCAAGACTGATCAAAGAAAAGATGGCACAGATAAACAGTGTTAGAAATGAAAATGGAAACATAACTATAGATAACTACAGAGATTAAAAAGATAAGGCATTACACAAATACATGTAAAGTTGCATGTAATAGATAAATTTGTGGAAAAATTTAACTTGCCAAATTGATGCAAGAATAAATAACTTGAATAATATTTAAATAAATTGGATTTGTAGTTTAACATTTTCTCAAAATGAAAACACCAGGACCAGATAGAGTTATTCCAGACAACCTAGTAACAAATTATCTCTTGGACTAATCCACAATATATATTTAAAAAAAAAAAGGAGGCAATGCTCCCTAACTCATTTTAGGAGGCTACAATAACCTTGATACCTAATAAAGACAAAATTAGAAAGGACAGTTATAGGCCAGTCTTATTGATTAGCATAGTGTTAAAAGTTTTCCCTTTAAGGTTAGAAATCTGACAAGAATGCCAACTATCAGCTTTTCTTTCTTTTTTTTTTTTTTTTTTGCTGTTGTTGAGACAGTCTCACTCTGCCACCAGGCTGGAGTGCAGTGGCACAATCATGGCTCACTGCAGCCTCCATCTCTCCAGGCTCAGGTCATCCTCCCACCTCAACCTCCTGAGTAGCTGGGATTATGCCAGCATGTCTGGCCTAGCTATTAGCTTTTGTTTTCAACATTGTACTGGAAGTTACTGCCAGAATAGAAGGCAGGAAAAGAATTAGAAGGGAAGAAATAAACTGATTATATGTGGATGACATGATTGTCAGTGTGGAATTACCATTCCCAGACCACTCCCCACCCCAAATAGATTCATCATTACCATTACTAAGGCTTTGGTTAAAAATCAATTAGATTGACTGGGCGAGGTGGTTCACGCCTATAATCCCAGCAGTTTGAGAGGCTGAGGCGGGTGGATCACCTGAGTTTGAGAGTTCGAGACCAGCCTCACCAACATGGAGAAACCCTGTCTTTACTAAAAAAATACAATATTAGCCAGGCCTGGTGGCACATGCCTGTAATCCCAGCTACTCAGGAGGCTGAGGCAGGAGAATCGCTTGAACCGGGGAGGTGCAGGCTGTGGTGAGCCAAGAGCACACCATTGCACTCCAGCCTGGGCAACAGGAGTGAAACTCCACCTCAAAAAAATTTAAAAATCAATTAGATTTACATGTATCAGTAAGAAATGGGTAGTAAGTAGTGTTTTTGAAAAGATAGCAAAAATATAAAGTACTTAGAAATCAGTCTGACAAAAGTTAGGTAAAGCTTTGTAGAGAAAATTATAAAACCTTTGGAAAGCATCAAAAAAAGACTGAAACAGCGTGCTCATGGATCTTAGGATTCAGTATCATAAAGATATCAGTTATCTCCAAATTGATCTATAGCATCAATAAAATTACAATCCAAATCACAGAACCCTGTTATGATTTGGATTGTAATTTCATATATACATATTTATGTATATATTTATGGACTTATGAACAGATTGTCAAATCTATGTGGAAGAGCAAAGAGTCAAGAATAAGTCTTTCCTGAAGAAAAAGTGGATAAGCTACAGTAAAACATCACATTGTACACCTTAAATATATACAATTTGTATTTGCCAGTTATATACCTCAGTAAGGCTGGGGAAAAAATTAAATAATAATAAATGAATAAGCTATAGTAAATCAAACAGTGGAGTATTGTCTCAGAAATAATCCACTTGACCGATAGAACAAATTCAAGAGTCCCAAAACAAATCCATACATATAGAAATTTAATTTATAGTAATATCAGCAGGAAAAGGATGGACATTCAGTAAATGGTGTTAGAACAATTGACTATTCATATGAGGAAAAACTTTAAATTGGGCCCCCCCTCACTCACTATGCATAAAATTCAATTCCTAGTGAATTCAATATTTAAATTTGAAAAGCAAAATTATAAAATATTTGAAGACTATGTAGGAATATCCCTACATTTGGGGGTAAGGAAAAATTTAATACACAAAGTATAAATGTAAAGGAAGAGATTTTAAGATTGATTATGTTAAGAGTATGTGTTCGGCCGGGCGTGGTGGCTCAAGCCTGTAATCCCAGCACTTTGGGAGGCCGAGACGGGCGGATCATGAGGTCAGGAGATCGAGACCATCCTGGCTAACCCGGTGAAACCCCGTCTCTACTAAAAAATACAAAAAACTAGCCAGGCGAGGTG